>NC_135352.1:3916346-4147157 GCF_023851605.1 Tamandua tetradactyla
ATAAAATATTCAACATAATATTCAGATTCAAAGGAACATTCAGCATCATAATCAGATTCTAAGGAGAATTTTAGGTAGATATGTGGGTGTACCACAATTTTATGTATTTATATTTCAGTCTCCATTAAACTCAGAAATGAGAAATGGATTGAAACAAAGTTTCCAAGCAATGAGCAAACTGTTTACCTTGGTATTATTCTTGCTGTCAGCTTGCCTTAATTCTTTTATGAACATGGTCTACTAATGTTATGTTTTTCTATTAATCCATTTACATTTTGGTAACATTTAAAAAGTAAAAGCTGTTTTTAAAAAGCATATAGCTCTGCCTGCATACATGATAATTTTAAGGCACATATATGCCACTATTTTCCTCCACCTTCATATATTAATTAAGTGATAAATATTTTTGAGCCCAAATAATGTGATGGTTGCTGGGCTGCAGTGGAGAGTAAAAAAAGACCCAGGTCCTACTGTAGCAGCAGGCCTTCCCTTCTTTCGGTTTAGCTGTGCTCTCTGTGGAAAATCCCCAAACCCCCTCTCCTTGCAAGCAAAAGAGATAAGGCATGTTTCCTGGGATAGAAAGCCCCTCCCCTAGCCTTCAGGAACTGGTGAAGATGCATGTAGGCAAGAGAAGACATTCCTAGGGTGGGGGCCCCTCAACGGTTCAGCTCTGGGCCATTCTCAACTTAAATCAGCCAATTGTTTACCTTGTCTTTAACATGTCAAAGAGTCTATAAAAGCTAAGGTTGCCTTTTGTTCAGGGCTCAGACTTTCAGAGGCGACTTGGCTGAGCCCTATGGCCATAGCAAATAAAACCTGCTTCCTGAAACTATGGATCCTTAGTCTCAGCCTGTTCTAACTTCTTGGAATGTTCCTGGAGACCTGTGGCCTCATTCCTGGTTTTCACACTACACTACCTTACTATAGAGCTTCAGAAAGATTGTAATCCATTGGGAGACCTTAGCATGGAGGACTATGAAAACACATTGGAGGGATACTCAGCAAAAGCCAGGAAAGTGTCAGGAAAAGTCTCCTGGATAAAAGACATTAAATATGGAACCTGAAGAATCAAAAGCTTTCCACAGTGTCAATGGACTTGAGGTGGTAAGAGAATTCTTAGGAGATGGAATAAACAACCAAGTCTAAGAGGCCAAATAGAGTATAAGTGTGAAACATGAACAATTCAGTATGATTATAGTTACTAATATGTATATTCATTGTTTATTGAATCTCCATTGTGTACCATGCACTATAATGGGCAGTGAGTAGGTAAAAGTATAAAAAGGAAGCTGAAAATCTGGAGAGACATGAATGAGAAAGATCAAAAAGAGTCTAATAGTAATGCTAAGCTTTAATGCTAAGGACAATGGGAGAAACACTGAACAAGTGAGTGAAAACTGAAATTTAGAATGGTAACCTTAGCTTTTGTGTGGAAACAAGTCTGGAATCAGTAACTCAGTCAAGAGGCTATCCCACTGACATAGGTGTGAAATAATGGAAACCCGAACTCTTTTGGTGCTAGGGGGGATTCAGGATTCAGCTTGTGGTGGTTAAAGTTGTGGTCAGCATGAATCTCCTTCACCAGACCTCGACTCCCATGTCCCAAGTGCTTTGGTTCTAGGCTGAAAATAGCACATAACTCCATATTTCTCTACATTTGTGTACCAGATGAAATAAAAGCTGCCTTACTTGGAGGATATCTCCACTCTGCCCAGGTCCACCAAGACAAAATGACTGACTCACATAAGGATACAAAATCTGGACACATTATCTCAAATTAAAACCAGCTGTCTGTGTTTTACAGAGTTCCTCTGGCTCCATGCTGAAACCAGACTCCAAAAGAGACCATACGCTTTCTTCTCTCTCCTTCTGTCTCCTTCCCTCAAACCTCCTTCTATAAATCCCTATATCAGACTTTACATCTAAGGAAGCTGAGTTATAATGGAGAGAAATAAAAGGATTCAAATAATATTTAAGAGATATGAACAAAACAATATAAGATATATTAAAGATTAGAGATAGAAGGAAAATTAATCAAATCCAGGTTTTGGCTTAAATCAGTGAAAGGAGGGCAGAATTCAGGATGGAACAAAGAGAAGATGTGCATTGTTTAATATGTTGGGAGACAGAACATGGAAGACACCCAAATAGCAATGTTCAGTAGACACTGAATAAACAGATCTAATCCTCAGAAACAAGAACTGGTCAGAAGAAATGTAGGATTCTTGACAATATAGATGGTTTTTAAAGTCATAAAAGCATTAAGCATAACCTTGGAAGAGTTCATAAAGAGAGAGGGAGGAGATAAAAGAATTTCTTGATGTGATTGATGGAACCCTGGGTGATCCTCAATGGTCTATTAAATGATTCATAGAGATTTTGATATGTTCAGGAAAAATACACAATAAATTGGTAAAAATTTCAACTTTAATAAATCCCACCTTATATAATAGCAGAGGTTCAAAGGATATCAATCCATAATATAAAATCTCAACTGTTTCAAGAATATGTGAAACAAGGACTTAAAATATTATAAATGAAACCACATTGTCCAGATTGTGATGACCAATACAGATTCATAACTGGTCCATCATACACTCAAATTCAAACACTTTTTTGCTGTTTGTACTCTTAACCTCTCATTAAGGACTGTGAGTTTAATTTTCAAGGAGAAATGAAAACATAAATTTCAGCCCCAGAACAATCTAACACTGAATGACATCTACACAAAACTTTTTAATTCCAACAAAAGTTTGATGGACAGAATTTTGCAAAATTTTTTAAAAAGTTATTTAAATATTCTGTTTTATTTTTTACTCTTGATTTTTGCCTAGACATAGTGAAATTCCCTCAACTTTATGATACATTCAGCAATTTAATGGATTTTCTCCCATTAAATGTGCTCTCTATAGTTACTATACTATTCAAAGTATTTTCAGAACATTACCAATTCAAAAAAGTGGTTTGAATAAATGCTTCTGGGTATCTGAAAGAAGACAATGGAGGTTTGATTTTTAACTTAATGAGATTGTGTTGTATTAAATCACAAATTGGCTTAAATCACAACTTTGCTCAAAATCTTGCAAATGTCCTCCATTTCATTAGAGGAAAAGCCGAAGTCCTTAGAGAGGCCTCCAATACTTTAATGTTATGGCTTCTCCTTTTGCTCATTCTACTCCACACACACTGGCCTCTTTACTTTTCTGTGAACACATTAAAACATCTGCTGCCTCACAACCTTCCTGAATCTGCATAGGCTTGGTTCCTTCTTCCATATTTCTTGGCCTTTCCTTCTTACTGAATCCTAATCTGCCTATTCACCAACTCTACCTACTTTTTCATTTTGCATAGTATTTATCACCCTCTGTTATAAATATAATTTATTACTTATTGTGTATTTTCCTGCCTCCTATAGTAGACTTAAACCATGAGGTGTGGAATTTTTACTCTTTGGTTCACTTATGTTCCACTAAAATCTAGAGCACCTTGGAGTGGGATCTCAATAAATATCTGTTGAATAGGTGGATAAAGAGTGTACTTTGCCATAGTCAAATTCAAATATATCTCTAATACTAACCAACTTAAATGTTAAGTTTAGCCAAATGAATATGATAACACCTTAGATTTTGGAAATAATTGTATATTGGCATACCACATGGGAGATATTTCATATAAATTCTATATGCTATTTAATTTTCCCATCTATAATAAAAATTAAAATAATAAATGAAGTTATTGTTCTCTATCATTTCTTCCTTTCATTCCCCCTTGTAAATTCTTTAGCCTATCCACTGCCAAAAATTTTAATACTGCTCTCAGTGATCTGATTTTTATTCTAAAGTCATTTTTAACCCCATTACAATTTTCCATTTTTCTAATTGGATTTGAATTTGGTTAGAGTTTCTGAATTATTTACTGGAAACCTTATCTTAGTAAGATACAATTTTAATAACCAAAGATTTGAATAGTGATTTAATTTATTAAGAGAAAGGTATAGATATAAACTCCAAGTTATTCAAACTTTAATTTGCCATGTGTCCTCAATTTTACATTTGTATGCTCTAATGATCACACTTAACTGTTTCAATAAAACACTGCCATTGTTTTTGTAGTTAGATAATTCAGGAGTTTAGTATATAATGAATTTTTAATGTACTCTCATTGTCAATTCAAGGCAGAGCTTGACGGAAATTTAAGGGATCATTGACTCAGTTTTTTGCCTTTGGGCAATTCAATGAACTGATTGAAAACTATCCTCAGAAATTTCCCTGCCTTGACTAGGAAGCTTGATCATTGTCTCAGAGCTGGGAGTTAATTTAGGGTCTTTTGGCCTGAAAGTATGATGCAGGTTCTCATTCATTGACTGCTTTTACTTCCTAGGCCAAGAAAGTTTATGACATTATGAGCTATGTTTTAAATAAAAAGAATCTTAGACTTGTCATAAAGAGATCTGGATTCTAAATCCTCATCTGTGAGTTCTTAGCTGAGTGAGCTTGGGCGATATATCGTATCTCCCTTCTCTTGGCCTCAATTCTACATATTTAAGGAGAATGAATAAGAACATAAATTTTTTTTTCATTGCTTTCTCTGAACAAGGAAATATATTTTTATCTATGTTAAAAAATTGGTATTTTCAGAGACTTTTTAGAGGTAAGCCTTTCAATTCCTATTTAATCTATGGGGAAAAGGAGGCTCAGAAATATTATGTGACTTGTCATTCACCTTCCTTAAGAATCTTCCAATCCATTTTTAACAAAAGAGGTCACATGTTGGGGCATTATTTTCTCCAAGGAGCTTTACTGACACATTTGGGACTGTTGGTTACCACTAGTTGCTGCATTAAAAGTGCAACTCATGGTACAAAATTTTCATGCTACCTCATTTCCATTTCTATCTCTCGTCTCTTTTCCCCTCCCCCACTTCAACCTTATAATTCATCATCATTACCAAACAGGTAATGAAAATAATTACCAAGGCTAGAGTTCTTGGTAGTAATTTGGTATCACAGGTAGGAAAATAATTTTGTAATTTAACCTATATTACCTTTAATAACTTCCAACCACATTAAAACTAAAAATCAAACTTTGTTACCTGATATAAATTCATATACTCTCCATTAACTCTTTAAATATTAATAGGTGATACAAAAGGCAAGTATTCCACAGTTAATTTAACTTTTACTTCTCTCCTCTTTCTTTTCTAGAATGTTGTAAAAACATAGATGGGATTAGAAATGGGAGAATATTACTTTAATGTTGTGATAAATAAAATAAATTTTCATTTTATTAGTTATATTTTATAAAAGGAAACTTACAAATCAAAGAGATTAAGAAACTGACTTAAATTCACACAGAGGTATGTGGTGGAGTCAGTGCTCAAGTCTACCAAACACATTTCACACTTTTAACTAGCATCAATGTTTTTCACACCTTTAGAAGAGATGTTCTTTGGAAGATTGTACTGAGAAGAAAATGAGGTTTCCTCACCCACAATTGAGAGTGAGTTGCAGTTTAACAAATTGACCCCATGCTTTGCTCTGGCACTCAGACATTCTGAGAAGGTCATTGGATGAAACTTTGGAACTGCATGTAGAGTAACAGTTTCTTTATAGCTGTTGATGCTGAAAGCACAACAATAGGGATTCTAACCTTTGGGGGTAATTACTATAAATATTCATACATTAAAAAGAGAAATATTTTACTCATGTTTTTTCAAAGAGAATTTGTAGGAACAGAACTTGCTTCAGATGCTTTCTCTCAAAGAAAGGAATAATTTCTTCTATATGGAAGTTTTCAGAATCTGAATTGACAAACTTTCCCTATTTTTATACCCCACCCGCTCCTGAATTTTAGATCCTGTTGTTTTTTCTAACACAGAGCTTCCTAGGAGGAACCATGTGAAGTTGGGCCACAAAGTCCTCTGTATCCATAAACTCCCCACTCGCCATAAACTTCCATGATAGAAAATACCACCAAATCACAAAGAAGCATAGTTTGCATGTTTTATTTGGACTTCATGATTCATATTCTAAGTAAATTAAAGGGAAAGATATGAAAAATACACTTATTGGAAGACATCTATTTGCTCTTGAGGTAAGTTTTTTAAATTTGCCTGAAATATTTTCTCCATGTGGCCTCCTTAAGACTGATTTGGTGTGTTCCATAATTAGTCTGTCTCCTGAAAAGAGATGGAGTTCCTGGAACACATTTCCAAAATAGAGTATTACAATAATCCAGAGTTCCCAAGCCTTCCTTGGCTTCAGAGTAAACTACTCTGTATCTCAAAACCTCTTGGCTCACAGAACAAGAGAGTAAATGCAACATGGTCCTGTGGCTAGCCCACAGTTTCTATTCCTGGGGATCCCCTCATATAGACAGTTTAAGTGAGTGGTGATGCTTCAGCAACAGTGTATAAGATCTGCTAAGTGAGAAAAACAAGTAAAATATTGGAAGGGAAAGCATGCATTGCTTCAAGTAAATATGTTGATGAAGAAAAAGTTTACTTCTCTTTGAAATCTATACTCAATATTTAACCAAAAATGATTGAGTTAAATTTGTGAGCAGATAGTGAGGAACCATGAAGATCAGGTCAAGAAATTTTATTTTGTTTGTTTTAAACAAGCAAAGACAGAAATTAAGGACATAAAGGTTGAAAACCAACATTTTAACACTGTATGATTTGTATCAGATGTAATAATGCCTCAGAGTTTTAACATTTAATTCAGCCATTATTTCTTAATACTTGTGGGCTATGCTATATTTCTGTATATAAATCTCCATCTACCCAATATGGAGGAAACTTTTTCTCTCCTTTAATATCCCTACTTTTTCCTTCTATCTGTCTTAACTATTTCAAATGGATCTGATTCCAACACTCTTTATTTATGCCCAAGTTTCAGTTTTATCCCAGAAAATTAACATCTACCTTTAACCCTATGCACCTATACAATGATGAAATTTATTAAAATGGCATTGAATCGAATGACAACTATAAATTATATATTATTTTTATACTATTACTTATAATCTATACAGATTTTCTGTTTTGTTAATTTTTTACCTGTATATTCTCTTGCAAAGTAGTGTGATAATTTGTCATATTTATTACTTATTATAATAAATTCTAAAACCAAATTGGAAGGCTATTATAATCATAGTTCCTAATAATTTTATAACCTTCATAACTTTTGCTTCAGTAATTCCATTGAAACATTTTTTATGCATTATTAAAAATACTGAAAATATCTACAAATGAGAAGAGATTCATTCATAAGTTTTTTATCAGTGAAAATTTGCAAATCCCCGGAATAATAAATACACAAATGGTAAAATTTGATGTTAATAATTTTTATATGTGAATTTAGAACTGTTAAAATACATAATTGCATAAGGATCTCTGTTAGTTACAAGGAAAAAGGCTTTTAACAATCCAGTATGAGAATCAAAATATACAGTAATTTTACAGGATGATTGCATTTATACAGGTATGTACATTTTAGAAGAAAAAATAAAGAATAACTGGATAAATATCTGCAGGGAAAATTCTGAAATACTCTTAAAATTATATATCAATTAAAACAAAAATGGGAAGAAAACAAAACCACTGAAAAATAGTATTAAGAAAATCATATGTGAGTGAAGACACTATTCAGGCCATATAAATATATAAAGTGATACACCTCGTTGGATCCTTAGGATGTGGAATGCAATATTAGGCATATAGCATGGTTAATGTTGATTTTATGTTAATGGTAATTTTCCTCACTAATTCCAAGCTCAATTATTTATTCAAATAACTCATATGTCCTAAATGACAATGAAGGTAAAATATCCACCATGAACAAAAAGTTGGAAAAATAATTTCTTCTCAAAGTTAAACCCAACCAAGACAATAAAAAGGTCAAGAATACTGGATGAAAGTAGGTGTACAAATCAAGAAATACTTTTCTCAATAGGAATCTCCAAACTGAATATTTTTGAATTATATAGCAACACTCTTTTTCAGTTACTGAGAGCAATATATATCACATACATAACATAAACATACTCATTCACCTAATAAATTTAAACATTTAAAAACACATAAATGACTTGTGTAACATAATACAAAGTCATCAATTATCAGATCTTGATAGAAAATACAATCAGTAGTATGCTTGTTTTCATTTCTCCCCTAAAATTCTTGGTTATACACTGGAATTTTCCATTGTTGAAGTTTGGGAATCAGTATTAAAAACACTCCCCATGTAATTATAATACACAAAAACCTTTTGGAACAACTGAGTTTTTTGCCCATCAATTAGAAGTAGAAAGTAGAAATTGAAAGTCTAAGTCCATTGCTCACCAAATCAACACTTTCTCAATTTTCTTTGCAGATAAACAATTTATCAGCTGTGTCATTTCCACATCTCCTGTGACTATGGACCTGAAGAACAATGTGAATTTCATTCTGTTTGGGTTAACACAGTATCTTCTAAAGGACAAAAAAGTTTTTGTGGTCTTCTTGTTTATCTACCTGGAAACTCTGTTGGCAAACTGACTTATTGTGATGACCATTAGAAATAGATGCCAGGGAACCCCAGGAATTTCTTCCTTTTCTACTTAAGCTTTGCTGATGGCTTTTTCTTCATAACCCCATTTCCAAGTTGATCACAGATGTCTGTATCTGAAAAGAAAGTCATCTCCTACTATTAGTGCATGACCCAGATTTTTACACTTCATTTCTTTAGGTACAGGGAGACCTTAGTGCTCATATAAACATCCTTGTATCACCATGTGGCCATTTGTAAGTTCCTGAAATACATAACCATCATGGGCAGACATTTCTGTGGTGTGTTGGTGAATCTGGCCTGGATTGTATGTCCATTCTTTAACACAGATTATTTTAGCTTTGAAATTACCATTCTGTGGCCCTAATATAAATTACTATTTCTCTGGTATGCAACTTATGTTGAACTTGTCTGCATGGACACATTTGTCATAAATCTACTTATAGTCTTTAATATTGGGGCTGTATTTATGGTGAGATTTATAAACCTGATCATTTCCTCTATTTTAATCTTATTTCTCTGAGTAACCTAAGTGCAAAGGGAAGGAAGAAAACCCTCTCCACCTGCAATTCCCACATAATCATGTTCACCTTGGCCAATCTGACAGATACCTTATAAATTAGGTGGGATGTTTGGGCTATGGCTACTTAAATCCATAACCAATAATACCACTTTTCCAAATTCTTTCTTCATTAAAAAAAATCATCTTGTAATTAGATTTCTTACAGTGATATACTTCCCTGTGTACAAAGGTAATGATCAATAACCAAGATAAAGGTTTTTGTCTTCTTGATTTAGATATTTCATAGCAATACAATTTATGTTCTGGTAAAGGTCCTGTTATCTAATGGGTTCTGGTAACAAAAGCCAGTCCATGAAGGAGTTGTGAGACTGAAAGGAAGATTGTTTTCATATACACCTGAGACTGGAATCTAAGTTGGAGGATTTATTTACATAATGTTCATATTCTTAACTGGAAAAGCTCTCAATATGCAGGGTTAATGAGACAGGAGCTTCTTGGTTTGGGTCTTTAACCATCAAAGAGACACTTTTCCTTCTCACAAGTGTACTAACACTCTTCTATGCTAAAGATTAACAATGCTGTATAGACAGAAGGGAAGATCAGAGGTTGAAAACAAAAAAGGAAGGAAGGAGAAATTGTGATCGAGCTAAGATGACAGAGGGAAGCTTTGCTCCAACCCTCTGCTGTGCCCACCTTAATTAAGAGCTCAGATCTTTGATGCCTTGAACACATATGTGTTTAGGACATCAAATTTTAGAGAAGTAGTTTCATTCCAGTTTTATCTTATTTATTATCAAATTCAAATGAAGAATTCTCATGACATTGCACATCACGTCTTTGATGATAGTTCTCAAATTTGTGTCACCACCCCAGAGTTTCAACCTAAATACCAGACCTGGTTTTTGTGCTATTTTGAAAGGATGTATGTCCCCCAGAAAAGCCATGTTTTAATCAAAATCCCATTTCATAAAGGCAAAATAATCCCTATTCAATACTATGTGTTTGAATCTGTAATTAGATCATCTCCCTCGAGATGTAACCCAATCAAGAGTGGTTGTTAAACTGGATTAGGGGAGATGTGTCTCCACCCATTTCAGTGTGTTTTGATTGGTTTGCTGGAACCCTATAAAAGAGGAAACATTTTGGAGAGAGAAGGAGATTTGGAGAGAGCAGAATGACATAGCCATGAGAAGCAGAGTCCATCAGGCAGTGACCTTTGGAAATGAAGAAGGAAAATGCCTCCTGGGGAGCTTCATGAAGAGAAAGCCAGGAAAGAAAGCTGATGATGCCATGTTTGCCACATGACTTTCCAGATGAGAGAGAAACCCTGACTGTGTTCACCATGTGCCCTTCTAGCCAAGACAGAAACCCTGACCCTGTTCACCATATACCTTCTCACTTGGGAAAGAGACCCTGAACTTCATTAGCCTTCTTGAACCAAGGTGAATTATAAGTGCCCTACAGTTTGTAAATTATTGTCATAGTATACTATTATCTATAGCTGGACTCCACCTTCTTTGTTTAAAGAGGCATAAAGAGAAAATAAACTGTAGGAGTACACATTAAAAATTTTAGATTTCAGCCAATAAGTCCCTTCAGCCTGCAGACAATTGACAAGATGTTAGTAACACAGCTGCACATAGTTGCAAAGGATGGCTATTTTCAATAAAAAAAATGCCTACACATATCTTTGAGCCCGTGCTGGTGGCAGAGACTGCTTGATGTCCATTAACTGTGTGTTTGTGAAATTTTTCCATTAAGAATATGGACTTTTTCTTACTGTCAATATTTAGAACATTGGAGTTTGAAGGCCATGAATTCAGGTAACCCTGCTACTCCAAAAGGAGATAAAGGATTTTAGTGGACATCTAACAATAACTAACACGGGCATCTGGCATCAGTAACATCCCAGAAATGTTTTTTTTTCCAAAAGTTCATCCAATTTAAAAAATATTTATTGACTCATTATGTACCAAGTAATATTTGAGGCATTTGTAAAAACACAAAACTAAAATATATGCTTCAGAGCTCACATCCTAGGTGAGTTGCAGGATTTGAAGAGAATTAAAGAATGGTTCTCAAACTAGAGTATGATTGTTTTTGTCTTTGCTTTATAAGGATATTTTTATTTTATATTTTAAACTCACTAAAGCTCTAGAAAACCTCATTCTTATGTTTCATTTATCCACATCCCCTTTCATTGGATCTTCTGGATCTTGCATCAAAAATAAACAGAGTCCCCTACAGTTTCATATCTTACATGAACTTTCCCTTTATTGTCTTGCTTTTAGTTCTATGCTCTGAATGCTTCTTCCATTTAAGTGGGAGTCTTTTCTCTCCTATAACTTTCTTTTAATATTTCTGGAGATGATGTTTTTATTAAGTATGTTAAAGCCATTACATCTGTTATTTAGAACTTCCCCACAAAAGCAATTTCTGGTCAGATGGTTCCAGTGATCTATTACTCCAAATATTTAATGAAGAAATGCATAATTCTTATCGCAACATTTTCTGAGAGGCAGAAAGAGAAAGAGAGAGAGAAAAGCCTCCATATCCAAATGCCAATATACTATTAAAAAGGTATTTAATCATTGGAAAGTGATAACTTCATTAGTTATCAGGAAAATATAAATTTAAGCTTCATGGGATATGATTATACACATCATTATACTCACCAGATAACTCAAGTGTAAATACTGACAGGTATTGATTGGATGAGGACATAAAGTAACTAGAACTCTCATACATTGCAATTGAAGATTTAAATCAGTACACTTTGGAAAACTCTTTGCAATTACCTATGAAACTTGATATATACATATATAGTGATAGGCAATTTCATGCTAGTTGTATCCAATAGAAAAGCATATATATGTTCATTCAAAAGCAATTGAAAGAAAGAAACAAACTGGAAACAAACCAAAAAATTGTCTAAGGAAGAATGAATGAATAAATTTTGGATTATTCATATAATGAATAGTATAAAGTAATGAAACAATAGTCTACAACTACATAAAACACAGATAAATCACACAAGTATATTATGAGTGAAATGTCATATACAGAGTGAGTTCACTATATGATTTCTATTATTAAAGTGTCAAAGCATAACAAAACAAAGCCATATATTTAAAAATCAGTTTAGTAAGGGGTGCAAGAGTAGTTCAGGGGTAGAATTCACTCTTGCAGTGGGAAGATCTGAATTCAATTCCCAGCCCATACACTTTCCAAACAAGCAAACAAACAAACAAACAAAAACAAAAATTCAACAAATGGTGCTGCAAGAAGGGGATATGCACATGGAAAAAATAATGAAGTGTTACCCCCACCATACAACATACAAAGGAAAAATAAATCAGTTTAGTAATTGTACTTAAGGAGTCAATTACTAGAAGGGTGTTTCAGGATTTCAGGATTCGTGTGGTAATGTTTTTCCATCTTGGTGCTAGTTACCTGATATGTTTACCTTGTGATATTTTATTTATCTGTATTTTGTTCAAATATAAATATTTTACAAATCTATAAAATTTTTCATTAAATAAATACAAATGAATACATAAAACACATACTAGATAATCCAAGCAACTATTTGAAACCATATTCTGTTACTCCCATTGCTCTTATGATGGTCAAATAGTAGTTGGAAATATGGCAGAAAAGGAAAAGACCATATTTAGCCTTGATAAATTCAAAAGTCACTGGTATTCTATGAATAATAGATATATCTTTCTGTGCTGAACTATGATTTCAAGATAAAATTAGAGGTAGTGTGGAAGTGGCAAACTCAAAAGGGCTTCTAGTGTAACCTTCAATACCACATGCTAGCAAATCTTGGAATTGTATAAGCATTTCAAATGTGAGATATTTATACCAATTTTAATATTTGTATATAATTAGTAGTATTAATATCTATAATTTATGGTAGTACCATAAACTAGGTTAGGGTCTTGAGGAAATTTTATAAGTGATATAAAAATTACTCAGTTTTGTGGATCCTTATTCTATATAACAAGGAAAGGCATACTTAGGCAGTTTGAAAGTTATTTCATGGGTGCAAACAGAATACTTAAAAGTGACACTTATGCCTTTAGAGAAAATCTTTAGAGAGATTTGATGTCTTCCAGGACTGCAGATAACAGGTAGAATAGAGGAGACATTTTAGGGAAAGGAAATGGGAGAAGGGAGTAAATTGGTACAAATGTAAGAAGGTGGAAAAGAGAAGGAAACCTGAAATTCATTCCTTTCAATGGAAGGTACTAGGGAAATAAAAAATTGTGAAACAAAGAGACAAAAAAGCAAACTAAATCCAATGTTCCAGTCCTAAGTTTCTACCTTAATTAACACTTGGGTGGCCCAGACCCTGGTGTGGTTGGACTTGGGGATGGAAGCATTTCATTCACTTAAAATTTGCCCCTAGCTCAGTGGTTTCTTGCTTAAAGATTAACAGTGAGGTGCTATAAAGGGCATCACTGCAGACAAGCAATATAAGCAAGTGCACACTAAATGATGGGGCTGTTGTTTCACTCTACTGTGATCTATATTAAGATCTAAGTCTAAGGGAGGTTTGGGACATGGTATACTCCAAGATAATTGCCATATTTTCTTGGAGCCAACCATAATGCTGTTTATTGGTTGTTCTTACTTCCAGAGCCTTCTTCCCCATCTTCTTTTGTCACACTAAAGGGCACATATAAAGGTAGACTTAGTTATAAATATATTATGGTCTCCTTTGTAGGAAAGTAGTTTTCCAGAGTTGTTTTTCCCTTACTGTTTTAAAGGGAAATAAAAATAATTCTTTGCCTGTGAGTGCAAGATGCTATTTCAAAAACTAAAATGTGATCAATTGAAAAGGAACACAAGATTCTTTAAGGCATGATGGAAATGTTCTGTATCTTGAATGAAGTGTTGGTTACATGGGTGCATACAGTTTTCAAAACTCTTCTAGCTTTATGTTTGAAAATGGTCTTTTGCTTTATGATAACTAAACCTTAAGAAGCTCATTTAAAAATAAATATGGGCATAAAATTATTTTCTTTTCTCTTTCTTCCTCCCTTTACTTATTGACTAAGTATAAAATATTATATAAATTATAATTTGCAGTTTTCATTATCACTATTTGCATTTTCATAAGCAAGGACCTATTTTATTATACTTTCTTCTCCTCAGGAATCCTTTCATTGTTGCTTTTATCCACTTCATATTCATTTTTGTGTTTTCCATTATTGAAGAGTCTAGAATGGCCAACCTATCCTCTGATTTCCCAGGAGAAAGTTAGTGTCATCTACGGTGCTGATATGCTTTCAGACATTTAGCAAAGGAATCTATTGTTCTCATAGAGCTGTGCAGCCTCATTATGGGAAAATAGATCATTTGAATGAATATTTTTCAAAAATTGAAATTACCTCTTGGGAACCCCTTAGTAAGCACTCTATTATAGGTACTGAGTTCCTTCATCATCTATATACTTTGCACATGTAAAATTACTTAACCTTATAGCAACCTGAAATGTAGATTATTTTATAATTTCTGTTTTAAAGATGAATAAAATAAAACATGGAGATATTAACAGATGTGTTAAATTTCACATCACTGATGGAGAGTGGGGGAGTTGAATATAGGCTGTATGGTTTTAGACTCTAGTCATTCGTTACTGTGTTCACACACTTCTCGGTTAAAAGCTTTGAACATTTGCATCTCAAAGAACCAGCTTTGGAACTTTCTCCAGTTAAAGTTATAGCTCATTTCTTATATAATTTTGAATTTCTCACTGACCCATCTATACTTTAGGAACTTGTACCCCTCTCTTTGAAGATGATTTCTACTCTTCTAATACCTCACACATAGTAGTTTCATATAATTAATGATCCTCTCTACATTTATTTAAAAACTTATATTGTGGGGTTAAGAAGAGGTAAACACTTTCCACATTCCCCTAAATAGCTCTCACTAAGTTTTATTCATGAAACCAAACAAAAGACAATTATGGAATTGTGTATTAGAATTGAATAAATATGATGATTTATTATTTTTTAAAAATGGACTAAATTACAATGGGAAAATTAACAAGTTGGACTGCATAAAAAAGAAAAAAACTTTTACAGAATAGAAATCAATACACATGTAGAAAAAAATCATAATAGTTGTAAAAGTAGAGCTTGAGACTTGTCAAGTGTTTATTTTAAAATGGAACATTTAGCCTTCATTTACTCTGCCTAGTAACCCTAATATATGAACTGGCAATATTAAATGACTTCAGAAGGGCAAGTTTTCAGAAAAAAATGCGTAAAATGTAAGTTTTTCTTGGCAACACATTTCTTAATCAAAATAATAAAAATATAATTTCATTACTATTAACTAGTGAGATAATTAGATAATGTCACAAAACGGCCTATTATTTACATACATAGTAGTTTTATGCAAAATTGTCAAAACTGAAATATCATCCATGCTTGCACATAAAAGAAGATACAAAGATACAGTATATACATATGCAATATACTTATTTAAAATATCTGCAAGTATCATGAAGAAACAAAGAGGTTTTATAGGGACAGAAGGATTATTAGTTTAATATATAGGAGAGAAGATTATTTTTCTTTTTACATTCTTCTATTTATCTTGAATATTTTATCATAATGACATTATTCTATAATATCAACCAAATAGAGTTGATCAAAAGGTAAAATGATATTGAAAAATAATTTTAAGCATTTCCATAACAATGAAAATTCTAGCACTTGAAGAAATAATATCGCACTTTGAATATTATTGTAAAGTTGCAAAACCGTTATTTATAAAAGTGAAAATTAGAGACAATATAAATGTATCGGTGAACAAATGGTCAAATGAATGCATTATAAAATATATACATTATCATAGTAAAAAATTTATAATTAAATATTAAAGCTACAACACAGAAAGAGAATAAAATATTTCTAATTGGAAATTAGAATATTAAAAGGTATTTTATGATATTTTCCATTATGGAAACTGTATATGAAGACAAATATACATGAGCAAAGATTTGAAATAGGAAAATTATAAAACTGTATGTTGGAATTATGGGATTTTTTCAAACCATGTTTAAAGGAAATATCTTCAGGAGTTCAGAGTAAAGAGGGACATATATGAAGAAAAACAACATAGGTTATAGGAATATTTGAAATTGTACACTAGTGTGACATCATAGGTAGAGAAACCCAATATTCTATATCTAAGGTGAATCATGGGATAAATTAAAGGGTAAGTTAGTTTCACTTCATTATGCCAACTTCAAAATGTGATCCAGACATTTGTTTTGTCATGGTTACCGATATAGCTGAAATGGAATAGGTAAAAAGTAGACAAAATAGATTCATTGTAAAACATATTTCACCCACGATATTCAAGGGGTCAGTTAGAAAAAGACATAAGAATCAGTGAACTGAACTGAGCATATTTTCTTCAGAAGGAATTTCTTATTAAGATTACTACTTCCTTGTATTGGAATACTGATTGTCAAAATTCAAGTATGTATATAAATATATAATACATGAAATATAATTATATATGTGTGTATATATATACATGGGTACAAAATCTCTTTTTCTTTTTAATTCTTTTAAAATTTCTAATAGAGTAAAGCAGTTACAATTTTTAAAGCAATTTAATCAGTCACTCAAATAGAGAAAAAGCTCTGCATTTATCAGTTTTTTTAGGAATTAAAATTAATGAAAGATGTTTCTTTTGTACCATAATACATATGCATTTGTCCAATATGGTGAGTTTCTGAATCAATAGATCAATCTTTGAGAGGCATGAGGGTCTGTAATTTATAAGGATTCATACTGGATGCTGGTGCACACTAAAGCTAGTTGAATGTAATAGAGCATGGAGAAGAAACAAAGAATTCAGTGTTCAGCAACCTCAACTCCCTAAACTATCACTTCTTTTCTTCTCACTGAAGGTTAAGCCCTTATCAACTGAATTCTACTTAAGCTTCTGATATGGTGTGGCTGAATTCAAAACAGAAAGCATTATTTGCAATTTCTTACTATTGGGGAACTTTCTCATTGTGGAGATGGTTAAAACAAGCTGAACATTTGGGTGTCCAGCATACTTCTTACTATTCTAGCCGCCCTTTGCTATGTCTGTTGGCTGCAATCACGATCCCCAGAATGATTAAGGAGGCCCTTGCTAGAGGAATACTACTTCCTATAATAACTGCATGACTCAGGTCTAAACAATCACTTCTTTGGTTGTCTGAAGATCTCTGTACTTATCATCATGGTCTTTGATCATTATATGGCCATTTATAAGAAAAATCTTGCAATACATCATGAGCCAGTGTTTCTGAGTTGTGTTCGTGATTCTGGCTTGGGTTGGATCTTGTACCCATTCTTCAGCACAACCTTCCTAGCTTTGAGATTATCTTTTTGTGGCCCCAATATGATTGATCACTATTTCTGTGACTTGCAGCCCTTTTTGAAATTTGCTTATCTGGACACATGATAAATTTACTAGTTGTGCCCAGTAGTGGGTCACATGCATGGTGTGCTTCTAAACCCTGTTTATCTTGTATATTTTATACTCCCTAAGAAACTACTGCACAGAAAGAAGAAAAAACATTCTCTCCAGCTCCAGCTCCCACTTTGTTGTGGTTGTCATCATTTCAGTTCCATATATATTCATATACAAACGTCCTCCATCCAGGTTTCCTATTTGAATATGCTAGAGTTTCTGAATTATTCCCTCAATACCTCACATAAGTAAGAACCAATTTTAAATGGACAAAATTTAATATAAGGCTCTGATTTATCCCATGATTAAATATGAGAGAGGTGAATTTAAACCCAGAATAGCACAAACTTCAGTTGTTCATTTAGTCCTAATTTTATGGTTCTAATGATTAAACCCCCTCAGTTAACTTCATTCAGTAATGCCCCAACATTGCTTACCAAACCTGGTGTCCAGTTTGGTAATCCATTCATTCAGTCTACAATGAATGTTTAATCTATAGTGGACTTTCATGGGCAACACATTTTGGCACTTGAAGGAACATGCAGAGATGACTGACATATGATAAATCATTCTAAGAAGGGAAATGCTTTCAGAAATAAATGTATAAAAATTTGTGATAAAAATTTTTGTGAAATATACAAATATAATTTTATTATTATTAACCTAGTAAGATGTTAGAATAATATCACAAGCAGTCTGCATTTTTTCATGTTCATCAGTTTCTCAGCAAAGCATCAATATTGAAACATTGGTCTTATTTTTTGGAAAAAATCATATTGAGATATACACTGTTAAGTTGAAACCAGACTCTGAAACAAGGCACAGAATAAGGTTACTGAGCTAAGTGACACACGTAGGAGCAGACCTAAAAGAAAGTGAAAAGTGGCAGGGAAACACTTTATACAGCTACTTAGAACAAAGAAAATTATGGAGGGATGGGAAGGGGTAGGCAAGAAGGATGTTTAAACTATATAAATTGTCTAGGGCAGGATGTCCTGGAGTCATGGGTTATAAATTTGCAAGGATTATTTGCCAAGGTATTTATGTAGTGTAGAGCTTATTTAGTGAAGATAACCAGACTTTCTGGTGTCAATATGACTAGTTTATTACAGTTATTCCTCTCCTATGGTGGTAAGGGTCTTAATTAGCACGGCAAAGGATTGTTGGTATGTCAGCTTGATTCAGTTATTTTTCTGCTTCTTCTCTGTAGTTTGCTGGGAAAAAGGGGAGTTTGGGAAATCAAATTGGTTGGTGAAATTATTTACCATTCCATTCTCACAACATATATGCAAAATACTTATAGGACATTTATGGAGGATGTGCAAGAAACATCAAGTTATGTCTAGAACATAGGATTATAATTTCTCATTCTCTCATTTTTCCTAATAATAAAAGAAGAAGATATAAAGGGGAGACATTTTCCCAACAGGAGATATATTTTTACATGGCTGTATTTTTCATGTCCAGCTTTTCCCCAAGGAGCAAAATAATTGTTATTTTTATGAATATTTAATTTTTGTAATCTGCTTCCAGAAAACCCTCTTTCCTAACCTCTGTAAGATCCTAGCATATTTATTTGACTCATATATTTTGTAATCAGTTAAGTTAAGAAAAATATATATATATGTACAAGTAGCTAGGTAAATAATTTGAAATCTAGTTCTAATTAGTTAATATTCAGTACACCATCACCTAATATAAACTTGCTAAAATAATTAATAAATGAAGTTCCTGCATATTGGATCAGCCTTCTTTTGGTATTTTTGTGGTGATATTCTAAGCCTGAGAAGCAGCAAGAGTTTAAAATCTTGACATGTGTTTGTGTGTGTGACTTATTTTGAAATTTTTATTGAGATAATTCTGGATTCACATGCAGTTGTAACAAATACTACAGAGAGATCCCATATACTCTTTAGTTAATTTCCTCCAGGGACAATTTTACAAAATGATAAATATCAAACCAATATATTGACATTGACACAATCTATCACTATTGCTATTTCCCTAGTTTTACTTGTTTTTACTTATGTGAGCATATTTAGTTATATCCAATTTTGTCAAATGTTTTGTGAATCCACTACTACAGAAAGAATAGTCAAGGTAGTGAACAGTCCCAACACCACAATAATCCATCCTGTTGCACTTTTATAAGCATACCTATATACCTTCCCTGGCAATCACTAACCTGTGCCCATTTCTATACTTGTTATTTTAGAAATGTTATTTAGTTTAAATCATACAGTAACTTAACTTTGTTAATTGACTTTTATCCTTCAGCTTAGTGCCTTTGGGATCCATCCAAGTCATAGCTTGTGTCAATGGTTTGTTACATCTTTTTGAGGAGAAGTAAATATTACTTTTTTACTACAGAAGTTGTAGGTTTATGGAAAAGGCATGCAGAAAATAGAGTGTGATATACACCCTGTAAACATACACACATACAGATTTTCTATTATGAACACCTTGCATTAGTGTAATAGCTTTGTTACAATTGAAACAATATTGTTATAATTCTATTATTACCTATAATCTATAGTTTACATTAGGCTTCACTGTTTGTATTGTAAAGATATTTTCTTTGTTTACATATATTTTTATTCTTATTCTAGTAACCTAAAATTTCCTCTTGTAAACACATTCAAATATGTAACTGAGTGTTGATAATTCCATTCATAATGCTGTGATACTATTACCACCTTCTATTACCAAAATTTTCCATCATTAAAAACAGAAATTCTGGACCAAATAAGCCTTAACTCCCATTCCATACTCCTGCCCCAGCCCCTGGTAATCTACGTTCCAGTTTCTAATTCTAAGAATTTGCTTATTCTGATGATTTCATGCCAGTGTGATCATACAATATTTGTCTTTTTGTGTCTGGTTTATTTTACTCTACAAGATGTCATCAAAGTTCATCCATATTATCACATGTGTCAGAACTGCATTCCTTTTTGTAGCTGAATAATGTTCAATTGCATGCATACAGCACATTTTCTTTATCCAATCATATATGGATGGTTTAGGTTGTTTTCATATATTGGAAATTGTAAATAACGGCACTATGAAAAACTGTGTGCATGTATCTGTTTGAGACCCTGAATCTAATTATTTTGGATATATACCTACAAGTGGTATTGCCAGGTTATATAGTAATTCTGACCCAAATTTGCATTAGATCAATATTTTCTATTCATTCCAGTCTTTAATAGTTCCTTGAAAATGTCAAGGTGGCTACTCCAGTTTCCCTGTGTGATTTCTCTACCCAGAAGATTCACCATATGAAGACTTCCTACAAATCATTTTTGTCAATTATCAGTACTTGTCATTATCACTAATCTTGTTGATTAATACATTTGATCACATTTCCTAAAGAAATCACAACAAAATTCAAAATCAGCTTGATTTTACATGTTTATAAAATCCTTCTCTGACTACAGAATATACAATACTCTCCCAGAAAGAATCAAAACACTTCTTTTCTATTAAGTGTAATAATGATAACTCTCTGACATTTTTGTTTAATTTTAATAGCTTAGTAATTGTCTCCTTTTCCCCTTAATCATCAAAATTTGGCTATTGGGAAAATAAAAATTCCGACTGATTTCTATAATCATTTAATAAAAACCTAATAGATGCCAAGCATAAATAAAGCAAAAGTTCTTCCCTCAAAGACTTTCAGTCTAGAGGGAAAGATATGAAGCAACGAAAGTCAACTCTGGTAGAGTGATGATCATACAGAAAGGCACTGATTTGAGAAATGATTTGGCCAGCTCCCAAAATGGGTAAAAATCCAACATGCCAAAAACATAATGAAGGAAAGGTTGATGAGATCAACATGTGGTTGAATAGCTAGGGACAGTAACTTGTATAATGAAGGGATTCTAGAGCGATGGGAGAAGTTTCTAAAGAAAGTGAGGAACCAATGTAGGGTATAAAGCAGGAGGGTATCATAATTCCTAAATACCTGAAATCATAAATCAGATTGATATTTTCAAATTTTCAAAAGATCCCCTGGGCTTCTATCAGAGAATGAACAGTTTCATTTTTCCTACATTTATAACAGAATAGCTTCTCTTTATGGGAGCACATCATGTTCTCAGCGTGAGTTACTTACCAACTGAAGTCTCTTGTTTCATCAGAAGTTTTCTCATGGCATTTTTCACCTCTGCATTCCTCAGAGTCTACACTTAATCTACTTAAGGGGTTCAACATGGGTTCTACAATGGTGAATGTCACAGCCATTGCCTTGTCTATAGGATAAATGGCCAGAGGCCTCACATACAAGAAGATACATGGCACAAAGAACAAGATGACCACTGTGAGATGGGAGCCACAGGTGGAAAGGGCTTTGTGCCACCCTTCTGAGCTGTAAGACCTCAGGGAGCAGAGAATGACCACATAGAATGTAATTAGCATGAAGAAAGTGATAGTACACATCACCCCACTATTGAAGATGACAAAGAGGCCTAGGATATGTGTGTCCCTGCAGGCTAGTTTTAACAATGGAAATGAATCACATATAAAGTGATCAATGACATTGTGGCCACAGAAGGGTATTTGATACATAAAGAGAAGCTGTATCATTGCATGCATAGTTCCCCCCACGCAGGCTGTTCCCAGCAGCAGGCAGCATACTCGAGGACTCATTATGGTCTGGTAGTGCAGAGGCTTACAGATGGCCACATAGCAATCATAGGCCATAACAATGAGAAGGATGATTGCAACACCACCAAAGAAATGTTCTGCAAAGAGCTGGGTCATGCAACCTTCAAGAGAGATTGTACCAATCTCAGAGAGGGAGTCCACAATCATCTTGTGGCAACACAAGAAGAATAGGTGACATCCATTAGGGAAAAGGAAGTGAGGAAAAAATACATGAGCATTCTCAGACTCTGACTTGTGATCATGGTTACCACAATTAGTAGGTTTCCCATCACTGTGGTCACATACATAATTAGAAACACGATAGATAATATTTTCCGCAGCTCTGGGTCCTTTGTAACACCCAAAAGAATAAATTCTGTCACATTGTTTTGATTTCCCATATTTCAGGTGCTGATATGAGCTGATATTAATTTAGTTAGTAAACCTAAACAAAACCAACATACAATTTATAAGTGTGATTATTTGGCTTCATTTGTTCCTAGAAACTCAGTAATTTTTTTAAAAATTTTATCCAAGCCTTTAGTTTTTAGTACATGTTACAGAGCTTAAAAGACAGATAAGTCATTAATGCAAGTTTTCCACTATGTATTTTCTCCTCTTTTTTTACAAATGATTCTTTCATGTAAAATAAGTTTCTCCTCCTCTTTGTCTCTTTATGAATGTTATTACTAATAGATAATTTCATTAAGCATCAACCTTGATCCAGGCACTGGACTAACCCTATGATTAGCTCTATTTTACAGATGAAAGATCTCTGTCTTATAGAGTTTAAGAGACTTAACAGATTTTACACAGCAGATAAGTGGAGAAGCCAGAATATGGACCATATTTTCTGACTCTAGAATTAGAAAGAATATTACAACAATTATCTCATTTTATCTTCAAACAGTCTGGTGAAGTTGGTTCTTTTTCCTGTGTTCTTTTTCAAGCAATAAATAATTATTTTGTAATGTTTTGTTTTATTTCTAACTATTACAAAATGCACCTGAAACTAATGATTATATGACTGCTGATTAATATATTGTTTAATGATGATTACAAATTGTGATGCTCAAGCTAAGACCCAGATGTACAACATAACTGATTCCATCCTTCTATTTGAACCTGAATCAGCCCAAGATATTTCTTTCAGAAGCTACTATTCCCTATATGGAGCATGGTATTCTGGATCATAATGATTGCAACTATTAAACAATTAGCTTTTAAGTTCACTGTGTTGCTGGGCACAGTGTCAGGTGTAATACCTGTTTTATCTCATTGAATACTCTTGATACCTTATGGGGTATGAACCATTACTGCTTCCATTTTAAGAAAAGAAAACCAAGGCCTTGAAAAGTTCAATGCTTTGTCTAATTTATACACCTGGTGTGCTGCATAGCTATACATTGATCACACAGCTCAAATTAATTACACACAGCTCAAATTAATTAATTACTACTGCATCCAGGAAGGAAAGCTACAATGAGAACATGGCTTAAATTTCTGGTGCCTTTTAACTGAGGTTGGTTACCATATGGTAGAAACTTTGCTAAAGTTATAATTGATATTTGGATTATACCACTCTGAATGCAGAGAAGTCACAGTCGTTTTTCACCAGTTGCTACCCTCAGACCCTTCCCCTTTACACAATGTTGAGAAGGACCAGAGATGACTATGGAAGTGTCATTGTGTGTGCATGAATTAATCCCACCCTCCTCTATCCTAGCCCTGGAACTGAGCTGTTTTTTGCAAATACCTTGTGAAGTTTAAGGAATGCTGGGTCAAGAGTCAAAAAATGACAGCCAATTTTGTTTCCAGATTGTGTCACTAACTTAGTCTGCTATTTGGGCATGTTACTGGCATCTCTGAGCCTCAGTTTCCTGATCTGCAGGGTGAGGGTTTCAGCTCTCTTCAAATATAAAGTTTTTATTTGCATTAATTGTTTATGCCTCTGAATATGATTTCCCTAGAGAGTGACTTATTTCCTTAAAAAAGAGGGACAGATAAAATGTTTGACAGCCACAGCTCCAGAAGATATCTAGTGCCCTGCCTATCTTTACAGCTTGGATCTTAGAGTAAGCCCCAATAGATAGAGGACAAAATTAAAGGTTTCTATCTGATATCCAACTCTCTTCACCTGACTCTCCCCTTCTTACTCATTCAACTGCATTTCTCTGTTTTTCTCTTTTTACTTATCCCATTGCCAAAATCGCCTGCTTCCTACCAGACTTACACCTAGTTTCTTTCTATGGAAAAGTTTTTACTTATCCCATTGCCAAAATCACCTGCTTCCTACCAGACTTACACCTAGTTTCTTTCTATGGAAAAGTTTCTGTCTGTAGGAAAATGTCACTGGATCCATCTACAATAAACTTACCTCAATGTCACAGCTGGGTCACTTGCAGGCTTTGTCATTTCAACTTCCCCAAAACTCAATTTCTTCAGCAACATGATTAGTAGAAAAAGGAAATCATCTTACAACTTGTGGGCAATACACAAAGGGCTTTTTATCATTGAATCATCACAAATAGCTTACTGAAAAGAGTATTGTGATTGTGTGGATTTTCTGAAACACAAGTGATACTTAGTTGCATCACTTCCTCACAGCATCTTTCCAGGCATGTGATTACTTCCAGACAATAGGCTATTGACTGTTATGCTTCATGGTCCCCTGATATCTGCAATTCCTGCTCAGAGAACTGCCATGAAGGCTGGAGGATCTAATCAACATCAGGAAACTTTGGAAAGCAGCATCCACAGATTTCTCACGATCATTTCATTATGTCTATAGGCTCTACCTTGTCTATAGCATCTGTCCCTGCTCTCTGCTATTAACCAATCTACCACCAACCCTCTTCCATGACTTTTTTCTTCCTCAGTGTCTGTGTTCACATTTACAACCCTGGGTATTTATCCCACTTAATTCTAAGAAGTGTGTTCTCTATAGCCTGGCTGTTTCATAGTTCTCTTATTTTCTATGTGGAGATGCTTGAAGATTGCTATTTCTTTTATGTTTGTCAAGGTTACTAAAAAGTTGCTAAAGACACACTCAGCACCAATACAATTCAAGACATTTTATCATTGGAAGGAAACTGCAATGAACAGTGGCACACAGGTAAGGCTGGTTCAGCCTAGGCTCCAGGTCTGAGTGTTGGGCTGTTGTTAGAGTCTGGTTGTTTTTCCTCTATTAACTGGGTTCATTCATGCCATTTAATGGCTGCAATCTTTATTATATGTATTCCCACACAAACCAAGACCAGATAGTACCTGCACTTCCAGTTCGGTCTTGAATCTCAACTGTCACCTGCCTTCATGATATTTCATTTCTCTCTCCACAGCAAGTAGGGGCAGAATCATTTTTTAGAACACTGTACAAGTGAGGAAATGTCCAATTTCAGTCAAATCTCCTCTTTTATTTGCCAATCCATTTCCCCTGATTATTTAAGTAGACCACAAATATTTCCAAAGCTCAGCAGATGCTGCAAATATAAGAAATATAAAAGAAGTGACAGATGTGGCCCATTTCCTAAAATAAGGGGTAGGCTTAGTAATTTTTTCAAAATGACAATTTAAATCACTGTGCATGAAGAAATGGAAAAAAAAAGAAGTTATTTAGCCTTAATGTGAGACAAAGCATAAGGACAGGAAGACTAGAGGTTGCTTGTAGCATGAGGAACAACAGCATCTGTAAGAGCCCAGAGATAGGAATAAGAGATGTGATGCAGCACAGAATAGAAAATGAGTACCTTGAAGTCACATACACCAGCTCACAATTTAGACTTCAAGAGCTCTTTATACTATTGTAATTAACTAATGGCTATTTAATATTTCAGGATTAATTTTGTTATTAATAAAGGTTGATTTTATATATTTATGTATGCATTTTAACCACACAAATTTATATAAAAATGTTACATTACGTATAGATATTTTTTCTTTTTTTTTTGACTGGGCAGTCTCTGGGAATCAAACCTCGGTCTCTGGCTCAGCAGGCAAGAATTCTGTGATTTCCTTAGAGAGTGACTTATTTCCTTAAAAAAGAGGGACAGATAAAATGTTTGACAGCCACAGCTCCAGATGATATCTAGTGCCCTGCGTATCTTTATGGCTTCAATCTTAGAGTAAGCCCCTAAAAATTCTTGCCTGCTGAGCCACTGTTGCATTGCCCCATATACTTTACCTTTTAATGAATAATTTATCTTTGATTGCATCCCATGCCAAAATTTTTCCATTTTACAATTTTCTGTTATTATAATGATATTGCAGTGAAAAACTTGCAGTGAAAATCTTTGTATATCTAAATATACATATAGATATATAAATAAATATAAGTATATAAATGTAGTCTTATGTATTTCTGTAGGATAAGGTTTTATAATAGAATTACAGAGTCAGTGGATATGAACATGATACACCTGGATAGAGATTGATAGATTCTTTTTCCAAAATTTCTATTTCCACCGATGATATACTAAAGAGGTTTTTTTTTTTTTGGTTTTTTCAATTGTCTTTCTTTTTTATATCCATTTCTCACTTTTCAATTCATTATTTTTCTTTATTTTTATTATGCTATAGACATGTTTTCTATTTTATGAAATAATTCAGAAGAATTGACCTATTCATATTTCTCTGTGAAACTTTTAATTTCATAAAGAAAAAGCAACTTTTCTTGGTCTAAGTAGATTCATCAATATACATTTTTCAAAATAACCCTAAAAACAACAATTAGCATTTATTAAGCATAGTGAATTTGTCACCTCCTCAAGGTCACAGAGTTAGTGAATGGTAGAGTCTGGATTAAATCCCAGGAAACCTAACTCTTATAGATTTAGCTTTCTCTATTCTTTCTGAGCTACAAAAAATCTATTCAATGAAAACCCAAACACTAAGATACTCAGTGATTACAGTCAGAGTCTCAATTTTATGTGGAGTTTGTGGACTTTAAACAGAAGAAGCTCCTTGAGCATTCAGCTAGATCTGCCTCTTACACCAAAGACTTTAAAATAACCCTCTTAGTACAAATATCTTCACAGTTCCTTTCTCTTTTCATAAAATTAAGAACTACTTACTGGGAACAGAACTAACTCCCATAGAATTTTACAGGGTATAAATGCAAATCATATTGTAATTTTTAAAATTTGAGATCTACAATATAGCTTATAATGTATTTGCAGAATGCTTCTTAGTCACCGCTATCCTCACCATCACCAGACCACCAACATGACCACTTCCACCAGCACTACCACTGCCACCAGCTGCTACCATCATCCCTGCCTTCATCACCATCTTCACTGATGCTGTCACCACTACTACCACCACCTATGTCACCATCATGGCCATCACCATCACTGTTACTATCAACACAGTTACTCCTATGGATATGTCTACTTGCAACTAAATTTAGTTATTATCTTCTAACATATAAAGAAATACAAATATTCAACTTCTGCTTAAATTAAACCATTAATATTCACTACATATAGCAAATTTTAATAAACTAATACTTTTTTTTCAAAATAAGACACCAGGGGCCAATAGAGGGAAATGAAAAAGAGAAAGGCTTTTGGATTCTCGGGCAAAGGAGAGAAGGAAGAAAAGAAATGGAAATAATATATACAAATGCCCACTCACAAGGGTTGGTGGGGAAAAGGGAGACAAAGAGGAGACAGTGATATTGAGAAATCAAAGTGAAATTGGAGAAAAAATGACATCAAATCATCCCCTCTTAACTATGTATACATATATATGTATATGTGTATATACATATATATATATATTATCTGCTCCTTTGCTTTCAATTATGGACACTTTTATAAACCTATGCATATAACTTTACTAACCAAATTACCTTTCTGAGATAGACAGCAATTAATTTGATTTCAAATACATTTATCAGAGGTTAGAAAAGAAAAGCAAGCAAAATAACTTGATATAGCTCATTAGAACTCAATATTTTTTATACCAAGAGTATATTTTTTATAACTTCAAGATAGTTGAAGATAAAGCAAACAGGTAACAAGTGCAAATTATTGACATATATTAAGAGTAACATATGGACTTATTGAATGTAATGAATTCTATTAACCATTGCTATATTTTGAAAGTGATTTCTATACAATAATTACACAATATCTAAAACCTACATATTAAATATATGGCCAAATAATGAAGATAACTCTTAGATCTTAGCTCTTACAGCTTGTTAAAGTAGAAAGTTGTACTAATTAAGGTAATAAAGACATCAAAATTATAACCAATGCATAATTCCACACAGTACTCATTCAAATGGAGCAACTACTTGGAGGAGTCTAAGAACCATGAGAAATTATTCCAACATGGTTTTTCTAACTGTGGAGGCAAGCCTCCTGGGAGATAAATGGGGGGAAATTCAACAATCATTAAATGTTGATCATATATGTAGAACCCTAGCTCTATTGCTTTCAAAGAGATTTAAAGTCAGGAACCTTAAGCATCTATGAGCCTAATGAAGAAAAAATAAACTTTCTGGTTTACCTACAGATTTAAATTGTCTCCAAAAAGAAGGACTGGAAAAGATACAGACAATTAGAATTTTTAACACATCATTCAGTATTACTAAATATTTACAAAGTATTTACCTTTTGAATTCCAATGGACTATATTTTGAGATTAAAGTAGAAACAAGTTTTGTTCAGCTTCTTCAAAGATACATCATAAATATAATGTTTTCCTCTTGGTGATGAACCTGAGGACAATAGGGCAGAGTGTACATTTGAACAGATGTGACATGGCACCAACTTGCATCATTCTAGTTGCATCACTCTGGAACTGGTTCTTCACTTACTGAGGAACTCATATTTAACCATCCACCCACCTTAATAATAGGCTATTCTCAGGGGCAGAGCATCACTGGGACAAGACTGACAGGCTGATCCACAAGGAGAAACCTACATCACAGTATTAACTATTTAACCATTTATTCCTGCACTATGAATTGTTGCTCAATTACAACTGATCACAACCTTACAGGAGCCAGAAAATATGAACCGGAAGGAAACTGAGCCAGATACCATCTCTAGATTCCCTTTCCATCTCAGAAGTGATATCTGATCCTGGGAAGCTACATGTTATAGTAAAAAAAGAATTATACAGGTAGAAAAGTTTATTTAAATCATTTCCACTTTCTTAGGAAATGGCATTTTCAAGTAACATTGTGTTACTTTTTGGGGGGAAGGTTGCATGATCCAGGAATCGAACTGTGATCTCCTGCATGAAAGGCTAGCATTCTACCACTGAACCACCCATGCACCCTAGTTTTTTAAATGGTGGTTTATAGCTTTCATTTCTTCTCCACCTTATAAAGTGATTTCATTCACATCAATTCTTTCACCTTCAACACCCTATAAGGTTATTATAACTGGGACAATCATCCCAATCTTTAGGACCTAACCCTCACAGATCATATACATGCTTTGCTCTATTTTCATTTTTAATAACTGCTTGATGTTACCCCATGGTTATGACAATTATTTAGACAAGAGTTAATATAACCTATCCATGAGTAGAGAAAAATGGGCTGTGAAGTACACTGGCTTCCTAGGGTTGCCATGAAAAATCTCACAAATTGGATGGCTTAAAATAGAAATTTATTCACTTCACAGTACTAGAGGTCCAAAATTAAGTGTTGGCATGGTCATGCTCTCTCCAACAAATTTAGGACAGAGCTCTTGCAGGAATCTTTCATCTTCCAGTGCTTCCCAGAAAGTTTTGATTTCCTTGGCTTATAGTTGTATCACTCCATTATTGGCTTCCATCCTCATATGATGTTCTTTGGAGTCTCCCCACCCCCCCCACCTCCTCTTCCTCTTTTTCTTAAAAGGGCAATAGTAATTCAATTTGCAGCAGACTATAATAGAGTATGACCTCATTGTAACTCAAATAATTATATCTGTAGATACTATTTCCATATAGTTTATGTTCTGATGTTCAGTTGTCATGAATTTTGGGGGAACTACAGGAAGTAGTAAACATCTCTATATTCACTTATTGCAATCTTTAACAGCCATTTTTTTAATGGCTGCACAAATAAACACCAAATTTCTGTCTTTGACAACTCAGTTTTAATTCCTTTATCACCCTTGTCTCTAGATTATTTTTTTTCATTTTTTTAAAATTTTTTATTCAGCTGCACCTCAATAGAATATAATCACTATGAGAACATTGCTCCTTATGTGTTTTTATTACTTCGTTTGGCTTATACAAGGTGTAGAAAATGAAAGATAATCAAGAGTTGTTAAAATATTAAATAAATGTACAATTTCTAAAACCTATTTGATCAGGTCATGAATCAGGAACATTAATCAGGAAAAGTTACTATGACAAGGCAATATTTATTATTCAGGGCAGTTACTTTCATGTCAGGCAGAATATAAACTTAAGCCAATCACTTGCTGCAACTTGAGTCCTAAGACATTTTTTATTCATCTATGTGCCATGCCATCTGAAATTCCACTGTGAGTTATTTATTCTTTTGAGGTTGCTATTGTTTATCACAAAATACCTCTTCCAAAATATAAATAAGATAATAAGAATGGATGAATCTATGGGAATGAAATCAATAATCACTTACTCCTCTGACAAAGGAACTAAAGGTGAATACAGGACCTGAAAAATTGAGTTAATTAAGAGAAAGTGGTAAGAAAAATGACCCTAAGTTATGGTGGAATGAAAAAAAAACTTTCATAATATTGCCTTGGGTTATCACTATGTTTTATTATTTTGTGATCATGAAAGCTAGCAATACAGTACAGTGAAAAGAGTAAAGACACTGTCTAAAGGCCTTGGATTATCAGTTAAGCTCATATAAGCTCTTTTTTCACCTAGGTAAAATGGAGCTAGCTAAGCTATAATATTGTCACAAGGATTAAGAAAGTTGAAGTTTGTAAAATACCTTTTAAAGTGTCTGGCTCATGGTCAACATTCAATAAAACTTTGTTCATCCCCTCTTTTATATGATAAGAAAATTGTATTTTATTTCTTAATTGAATATGTAGCATAACCTGTGTTCTCATGCACCAGGAACATATCCTACTTAAAAAGCTTTGTTTTTCTTCCTTTTGGAATTAATTGTTTTTTAAGCACAAAAAATTATCTAGTTAACTGATAGACTTGATCAGCTCTGCAAAGTAGGTGGAAAGGAAACATGTACCTCAAAAGCATCTTTAAGCCATCATGATTATTTATCCTGAGAGTTTTCAACTGACCCTATGTTTCTTCCTACATTCTGGGTTTTTTGAGATTTTCTCTTTCCAGTTTATAATTTTTATGTCTCATTCATAATTCTGTTTTGGCCCCTCCCCCACTGAGCTCTTGATGTCTTTTACTTAGACTCCCTTACATGAACATCAATATTATTCTTTAAATGTTCCTTTATTGTTTTTATATTTCCTGGATGAAATATGGTTGTTCTTTAATACTTCTCCAGTATTGACTCTTGGCTTGGTCTTGACTGTATTCCAACCTCACAGCAGGACATGATTATCAGAAGATGAAAAGAGGCCAAAGATCTCTTGGTCTTATTTTTGCTACAACATCTAGTTTTTAAGAATTGTGACTTTTGTCATTTTTACTTGTACAAATGTTAATTGTAATGTTCTTAAGGAATTAGAATTTCAAGAAACCAGTTTAATTGCATAAACATCTAGTAAACAAAACATTTCTTAGAACTACAGTTATCCCAAGAGTGGGTATGCCATGATCTAGCATAAAAAGACCTTCAATAAATTCAGAGAGGATTGAAAGCTGCACAGAGATTTTTGGGAAAAAAGAACTTACTGTGAAAACTGAATACAAAACACCATACTAAAAGAATCTTCACATTGTATTTTGTAAGATATATATTTTTCATGCCCATGAAGGAAATTATTGCTGAAAGGTACAGTTAAAGAAGTACTGGGACAACTTTGGCATAATTTTTCAATTAGTCAGCCAAATTATTTAATGACTTTAATTATTGAAGGTATAATTTCAGTTGGATTATGTACTATTTGTGGGTATTAACATACCAAAGGAAGATGTGTACTAGTAGACAGAATCTTGAATTGGAGTTTGAAGTTACAAATTGGAATACTTTATCTGATATTTACCACTGTGGGACTTCCTGTATAAGTAAATTACGAATATTTGCTTAGCCTTATAGATAACTTATTGTCAAGAAGTACCAGATGGCCTCAGCAGTGCCTTCACATTCTAAATGTCTCAGCAGTGCATAAAATTGGGAGAACCTAATTTACATCCAGACGAAGATGTGTGGAGCTCGAGAAATTTCAACAAACATCCAAAGTGAATGTGTTTGGAATTAAGTTGAAGGGAGCCAATACAAATTGCTAAGTACAAGTATAAAAGATAGGCTATGGCTATCTACAGGAAAGAATGAATTTCCCAACCAGAAGATATTCAAAAGCTTCCTTAATTGTGGTAAAGGGAAAAAAACAATGTAAGTTCCTCAGCAACTGGAATAGTTTGCATCCTTAGAGCCTGGCACTGTATACTAAGCCATTTTATGAAAATTACAATAATCATGTGACTATTATATCTAATAGTCAATTTTCAAAACTTACTAATTAATCAATATTTAAAAACATTTAAAATAGTCATATAGCTTAGAATTGTTTATACATATGGAAATGTTTTGAAATGATTTTGAAAATTTCTGCAAATGTTTCAGTGAATTGCTTGAAGTTTAGTCTAGATTAAGTTTTAGTCTAATTTGTTTTCAGAATGTATAGCCAAAGAACTTACTGTATTACACATTTTTTACACTTTGGCACTATACAACATAGCAATTAATTACTCATTCTTTCTGTAAATATTTATTGATAACTTTGTATTTGCCTGTCATATACCAGGTGCTTGAGAGAAAGCAGTGTACAAAGAACTCAAAGTTTCCTGCCCTCATAAAGCTTATATTCTAATAAGACAGAGAGAAAATATGGACATTACCATTAACTATAAAATAGTACATAAGTAGCTGGTATGTTTTGTTAGAAGTTTATCAGGAACATAGAAAAATAAAAAATAGAGCATGGTAAATGATGGCTGGGATTTAGCAAAAGGGAAGTGATTTTCAATATCAAACAGAAATGTTTATTAAGACTGGGTAGTGGAAAAAGCCTTCCTGGAATTAGCAAAAGAAGGATTGAGAGGAAAAGAATCAGAGGGATCAAGTAAGGAACTCTGTTAAGATATTTTACTATAAAGAAGAAGAAATAAATGGTAGAGAAGTGGGGTTAAGGGAAAGGAATTTTTAAGATGGAGCAAATAGCAGGATATTTCTATGGTGATGGGAATAATCTGGTGTGGAGCAAAAGTTGCTAAAAAGAAAGAGGGGAGAATTTTTAGACCATTGCTCTTGAGTTGACAAGAAGGTGTGCAATCTGGTACACAAGTAGAGACATTGATTTTTGATGGTAGCATGGATAGTTTGGAGGGAGTAGATATTAAGCAGGGAGGCTGAATAAGTGGGTATGGGGTCTGGAGAGTGTAAACAGAGTTGTATGAGTCTGTAGAAATACTTTACTGATTGCTTCACGTTTTCACTGTGAAATAGAAAATAAGGTCACCACTTAAGAAGGATGAAAGGGAAGGAAATATTGGGACTGAAGAAAGAGGAAAAGGGGTTAAATAATCCTTTAAAACAGTAGGGGAATAAATGGACTGAAGATATTTAGTAGGATGTTATCACACATACCAATGTGTGATCTTATAGTAAAACTCACAGAATGCTTTTAAAAATTCACAAAGCCTATTAATCTTTTTTTGAAGAATGGCAAATCTGCAAAATTCAGATACTTAACTTATTGTTTGAATTGATCATCATCTTGTGGGAAAATAGTACAGGGACCAAATTAATCTAGAGATTACAAAGCTACAGAAATTACCATTAACTGGGTCTTCTTAAATTGAGCTGAGATTAGTGAGTGTGGTTTATTCTCATTCCTATTTAGAAGTGATCCTGCAAACTAATACTTATTTGAGCTTAAGTCTTTCAAGAGGCTTATCTCACTTATTCACTGGTGTGACACATTTCCCAGTCTCTATTGTGTGATTGTATCTATCATCTATCTATCTATCTTACCCATTTATCTATCTAACTAATCTAGCATCTACCTATTACAATATTTTATCATTTCCCTTTTTAATAAACACTTTCTTTTTCCCTTTAGATTCAGAATCTCTATTTTTTTTCTCAGATGTCTGAGCAGTGTTGCACTTCAGTTGCAAGTTCCGTTAATGGCCGTTCTGTCCAGAGAGATTTCACCATATCTTGAATCTTATAGCAAATCTAAATCAGGAACAGTCTATAAAGTATCATTTATTCTGAATTTTATTCCAAATATTTGATTCTGTCTTTTCATATAATTAATAAGATCCTTCCATTTTATTGCACCTATAGCAGTAAATATGATTCCAATCAATTTTCATTGCATAGATTATTGAAGTCTATAAGTCCAGCCCCTTAACTTCTTCATTTTGGAGAATGATTTCTAATCTCATAGGGCAGGACAACTATCTAAATTGACTAACATTCACAATAGCAGAATTGTTACACTAGGAAGTTATTCCTTAAAATCCGCTGGTTCTTTCCTTAAGATAAGGGCATCTTTGATAAATTTCTGATATTTCTGATAGTCCATTAAGATTTAAATATCACAATATTCTCAGTTTTCAGTCTGGTGTGGGCTGTTTTATAGGAGCCAGTACGATTTAACTTTCACAAGAGTTAGGAGATGGTTATGGCTATATTATTAAGTAGACATTTAAATTTGGGTTTGGTACATGAGAAAATATTAGGGCAAAAATAATTTTTTGTATGACAAACATACTTTTCAATAAAAATAAATAAATAAATGCTGTGCTTTACTGACAAAAATATTGTATTATTTGTATTTTACATGTGTTTACAATTTCTGGGAGAATACCTTCCGTTAAATAGTTCCTGATTTCCATCCAGTATCATTTTTCTTCTGACTAAAGGACTTTAGCATTTATCGTAGTGCTGCTACAATAATTTGCTGCCTGATGAATTTTTCATGTTTGTTTATCGCAATGTCTTTATTTCATTTTTGTTTTTGAAAGATTTTTTTCTGAGTAAAGTCTTTAAAGACTTTTCTCAACTGTCTTATATTTTTTCCTGTGAGAAATGAGCTGTCATTCTAATCTTCATTCCTAAATATATAATGTGCTTTTTCTCTCTAGCTGATTTAAAATTTTTCCCTATCACTGCTTATGAGCAATTTATTACAATGTGTTATAGTGTAGTTTTCTTCATGATTTTTAAGCTTTGGGATTGTTGGATTCTTTGACCTGTGGATTTAGTTTTCATCAAATAAAATACATTTTGAATTATTTATTTATTTATTCATTTATTTCTATTTTCCCATACTTTCCAGCAGTGATGCCAGTTATTCACATTTTATAGTTGCTAGTTGCTATGCTTTCTCACAGCTTGCTAATCCTGTTTATTTGTTTTATGTCCACTATTTTTTCTCTGTTTCATATTTTAGATCATTTCTATTGCTATATATCCAAATATAGTGATTTTTTTGTGCAGTGTCCAATTTCTTCAGTGACTTATCTGCTATCCAGTGCAATTTTTATCTCAGTAATTGTACTTTTCATCATTAATAATTTTAATTTCAGTCATTTTTATATCTTCCATGTTTATACTTATCATGCTTAATCTCATCTTTACTTTCTTGAAAACTATGGAGTAGAGTTATAATAACTCTTTTAATGTCCTTGCTTGCTAATTCTATATGTCTGTTTTATCTTCAATCAAATGATTTTTCCACATTTTGAGTTAAATATCCCTGTTTTGTTGTATACCTTTTAATTTTTTATTGGATGCTAAGTATTGTTAATTTTACTTTGTTTGGATGGTGGTTGTTTATATTTCTTATAATCACTCAAGCTTTATTGTGCAGGATGAGAGAGATGTTTAGTCTATGAGTAATTTTACTCAGTATCTGTGCAATGTATTTCTGAATACACTATCTGATGACCTGTGACTTATAAAGTTTTCTCCTTTGGCTGATGAGAAACTCAGATTATTCCTGTTTTTTGTGTGTGTACTTCAGAGATTGTTTCCTCAAATCCTTTGGAGCATTTCTTTCCCTGGCCTCAGAAAGCTTCCTCATATGCATTTAATGATCAATACTGAACTGAAGACTCAAGGGGGCTCTGAAGATTCTTTCTTTGTTTCTTTCCTTCTATCTTTGTTTCTTTGCTTCCTTCTTTCTCTCCTTTTCTTTCTCTCTCTTTCATTATTTCTCTCTTTTTCTCTCCCTCTCTCTCTCTCTGGAGCTCTCTCTCTCTCTCTCTCTCTGGAGCTCTCTCTCTCTCTCTCTCCTCTTTGGTACTCTGTCCTATGAATTCAAGCTGCCTTGGTTTCCTTGAATTCACAATCAATTTCTTCACTTGAGTGTTCACTACATTCAACAGCAATGTCCTCCGTGTTCTCTGGAGCATAGAAACTCTTTTCTTTTAAGATGTCGAGTTTGTGGTACTTCGTTATGGCAGCACCAGAAAGCTAAGACACCGGGCAATAAACTGTGATATTAGTAGAACACACCTTATTTGTTTTTCTTCTCTCAGGAATCACTGCTATGCACTGAGTGATGTCCAAAGTCTTAAGATCATATTTCTTATAATCCAGTCCCTTGAATTCCACCTTGGCTAGAAGCAAAATTTCCAGATACTTTATTATTTGTTGAGCTGATGCAAGAAAAATTAATGAGACTTTCATACACTTCCTCATTTATTGAAGTTTGCTTGTTTTTGTCACTTAAGGATGCCAAGTGATGAGGACTCAGTTTTGAATTTTTCAAGCACTTAATTTTAATCTCTCCTCTTTTCAAAACTTCTTCTGTGAAACTTTAGATTCAAAACACACACACACACACACACACACACACAGGGTGGGAGGGAGAGACTTGCCCTGAGACAATTAATAGTCTCTTGAAATCAATCAAATTATGAGCTGCTTGGCCTTTTAGAATTGCAACTTTTAATCATACTTGTTCTCCAGAGGTAAATAACACTTATTCTAATATACAGATGAACTATGAACTACCAAATGTGAGAAGTCCTACAGTTTGACTGTCTAAGGAACTTCCTCTGCCTATATAAAACATCTTATCTGGGATTCACTTGGTGTGTTAAAAATATGAGGCCAGGTATCAAATTGAAGTTAACCCTAATCTATTTTGCAACCTGGCTTTTATTTCAATGGCTTAGTATGAAACCATTATATTCTGCTCTCCATTCATCCCTCAGTTTTCCATGAAAGCTTTTGATAATTCACTTGACAAAAATGACTCTAAATTTTTGGTTTGAAAATGGATTTCAAAAGAGTTAAGAATAGGATTCTAGATTCTGCTTAGGAAGAAGAGAGTTAGAAAGGGTGTTATTACCATCCTAACCACAGGAAAACACTATGATAGGCTGAATGATATCATAGGTGATTAAGAACCTTGAAATGGGGAGAATATCCTGGATTATTTGGGTAGGAATCATGTAATCATGGTATTTAAAATATTCAAAGAAGATAACGATATTAGAAAAAGTATGAGTGAGTTAAAGGTGTTATGCTGCTGACTTTGAAAATGGAGAAACTGTTAGAAGCCAGACAATACAGTTGTCTTCTGGAAGCTAGAAAAAGCAAGGCAACAGATACTCCATTAGAACCTCCATAAAGAATGCAGATTGATTCATTCTTGTTTGATTCATTTGTTTGATTCATCAGACAAATTGATTTTCATTGCAGTAAGAACAACTTCAGATTTCTGACCTCCAGGACTATATCGTAATAAATGTATGCTGGTTTAGGCCACTAATGTAAGGTAATTTTATAGCAGTAATATGAAATTAATAAAGCACAATAGTTTCCAAACCATAAAATCTGTATCTATCATACAACATATAAATCAAGTAGCCTGAAACTCAATAAAAGACAAGAGCCTCCAAGGAAAGCTGGGAATAGTGTTGTTGGCTTACATGGACGAGAGCAGGGGAGTAATATGGGGCTGTCACAAAACAAGGTAAGGTGTGTTTTAAATAAATATTTAAAGAAATTGCTAAAAGCAAGTGAGAATTAGCATAAGAGTATAGAATCCTTATAGACTGCAGAGACAGGAAGGATGTTCATCCATTTTACATGCTCTTCTCTGCCAGAAGAAAAAAAATATTGAGGAAGGTATCATATAGGAGAAATATTCAAGGAGCCACAACTGCAGAAAAGGCATGGAATCCTACCCTGATGCTTCTTTATCTCCAGCGTAGAAAACTATTTTTAAACAGCTGGGAGAAGGGAAGCTACTCCTGCACCTCCTTGACATGGGTAAAATCCCATTATGGCTAGAGGTAAAGTACAAAAAAAACTAATGAAAAAAAAACCTTCTTTATTTGTGGGGATGGGGCAGGTGACCCTTCTGGGCCTAGATCATTAGACGTTCTCCACAACTGGGGAAGAGGTACAAAAATCTTTTGCATGCAGGATTTGCTAATGATACAGGGTAGAGTTTGGCTACCACAGGGAGGAGAGTCAGAACCTTGGAGAAAACTCTATCTTCAATATCCAAGGACACAAGAATGACGGAAACAAGGGACTAAAGTAGGACAGCCCTCTTGCTCACCACCGTTTCTGGTCTTTACCATAAGGTAAGCATCACATAATAAGAAAAGAATGGTTAAACACATGGAGAGACACCCTCTCTAAGATGTAGGTTCACTGGGAAAAACTATAGGTGAGAGTGAAACAGGCACATTCATAAAATCTCTACAGCAATACAAGCCAAATTAAGCACAGATTAGCACAAAATGAATTTGACATCTGTAACAACAACAACAAATATTATGACAAAATAAACCTGGATCAATTGCTGACTAAATTGACTCAACTTTCTACAATAAAAGTCTATTAGGAGAAGAGACATTCCCATTTCCATATATAAAAACTCTATTAAACTCATTGTTGACTGTCTACATCTGCCTTGCTTACAACCAAACGTTATGAGGTATCCCCATGTCTGAATGCCCTGCCCATCTTGCTCAGCCTATCACTCTCAACATGAGGCTACCACTGAACTTCCATATTTCAAGGACAACATCCTCAGCTCATTTTGACTTGGCACCCCACTCTAGGCTACCTGATTCCCATCCCAGGTGTGCGCAGTTATTTTGCTGAAACACATCAGATGGATTTAGGACTGAATTATTTAAAAAGCAAAGAGAAGAAAACAGAGGACAAAAAGGATAGAAAAAGCTAAACAAATTGCATATTAAATTGCACATATAATGTGTGTGTGTGTGTATACTTATAATATATTCTAAGCATTATAGGTGTAATTTTAAAATTCAGGAATGCAAGACTGTCTCAATGGCAAACCTTGTTATAAATACAATTCACAGTAATAAATACTCTAAGGAGTTGTCAGATTTAATAAGATTTTCAACATTAACTTTAGATAAAACACTAATAAGTGAAAATTGATGTTTTTTCCTCAATTTTGGCTTGAAACTAGAGGAATGGGTCAGGAGAAAAAAAATGATGGTGGTATCTATAAGCTGGAAAACTTTAGTGTTGAAGCTAGGTCAGCTAGGGCTGACCCTCCTCCCTGTGTCAGCTAATATATATATAACCTTTTCATGGAAAAGAATTTCCTAACAATGACAAAAAGGCAGTTGAAAGTGAGAGTATTTAATGACAAAATTTAAAAAGTGGGAAAGTTAGACTGAAGATAAATTCAAAGGAAAAGTATACAGTAAAAGTGGTAATTTTCTTGAAATTTTGTGAGGAGAATGGCCAGTGCTTTTTATTTTGGGAATGTGTTCTGAGTTTTGTTGATAGATATAAGAGTTGGAGAATGTCAAATGCCTTGTTCTCAAAGGAGCTTAGATTCTTATAATCTGATGTATTTGAGAATTTAGTTGTTCAGAATTACCTTTTCATTCCTCAGGTTTATCAGATCTCTAAGAGTCTGGGATGAGATTTTTTTTTTCATCATATACTTTTTTTATTAATTAAAAAAAAGAAAAGAAATTAACACAACATTTAGAAATCATTCCATTCTACATATGCACTCAGTAATTCTTAGTATCATCACATAGATGTATGATCATCATTTCCTAGTACATTTGCATCAATTTAGGAAAAGAACTAGCAAAACAGCAGAAAAAGATACAGAATGTCAATATAGAGAAGAAAATTAAAATAATAATAATAATGAAAAATATATATATATAAAAAGAAAAAAACAAAAACAAAAGATACAAACAAACAAACAAACAAAAAAACTATAGTTCAGGTGCAGCTTCATTCAGTGTTTTAACATAGTTACATTATAATTAGGTATTATTGTGCTGTCCATTTTTGAGTTTTTGTATCTAGTTCTGTTGCACAGTCTGTATCCCTTCAGCTTCAATTACCCATTATCTTACCCTGTTTCTAACTCCTGCTGGTCTCTGTTACCAATGATATATTCCAAGTTGATTCTCGAATGTTGGTTCACATCAGTGGGACCGTACAGTATTTGTCCTTTAGTTTTTGGCTAGACTCACTCAGCATAATGTTCTCTAGGTCCATCCATGTTATTACATGCTTCATAAGTTTAGTCTGTCTTAAAGCTACATAATATTTCATCGTAGGTACACACCACAGTTCGCTTAGCCACTCGTCCATCGACAGACACTTTGGCCGTCTCCATCTCTTTGCAACTGTAAACAATGCTGCTATAAACACTGGTGTACAAATGTCCGTCTGTGTCTTTGCCCTTAAGTCCTTTGAGTAGATACTTAGCAGTGGTATTGCTGGGTTGTAATCCATTCTGTCAGTCTATGTCTTTTTATTGGGGAATTCAGTCCATTAACTTTTAGTGTTATTACTGTTTGGCTTTTGTATTATATATATATAATACAAAAGCCATTTTGGCTTTTGTATTATATATATCATATCTGATTTTCCTTCTTTCTACACTTTACTCCATACCTCTCTCTTCTGTCTTTTCGTATCTGACTCTAGTGCTCCCTTTAGTATTTCTTGCAGAGCTGGTCTCTTGGTCACAAATTCTCTCAGTGACTTTTTGTCTATTAATGTTTTAATTTCTCCTTCATCTTTGAAGGACAATTTTGCTGGATATGGGAGCCTTGGTTGGCAGTTTTTCTCTTTTAGTATTTTAAATATATCATCCCACTGTCTTCTAGCTTCCATGGTTTCTGCTGAGAAATCTACACATAGTCTTATTGGGTTTCCCTTGTATGTGACAGATTGTTTTTCTCTTGCTGCTTTCAAGATCCTCTCTTTCTCTTTGATCTCTGACATTCTAACTAGTAAGTGTCTTGGAGAACGCCTATTTGGGTCTATTCTCTTTGGGGTGTGCTGCACTTCTTGGATCTGCAAATTTAGGTCTTTCATAAGAGTTGGGAAATTTTCAGTGATAATTTCTTCCATTAGTTTTTCTCCTCCTTTTCCCCTCTCTTCTCCTTCTGGGACACCCACAACACGTATATTTGTGCGCTTCATATTGTCATTCAGTTCCCTGATCCCCTGCTCAAGTTTTTCCATTCTTTTCCCTATAGTTTCTGTTTCTTTTTGGAATTCAGATGTTCCATCCTCCAGTTCACTAGCTTCTGTCTCTTTAGATCTACCATTGTAGGTATCCGTTGTTTTTTCCATCTTTTCTTCTTTGTCTTTCACTCCCATAAGTTCTGTGATTTGTTTTTTCAGATTTTCTATTTCTTCTTTTTGTTAAGCCCATGTCTTCTTCATGTCCTCCCTCAATTTATTGATTTGGTTTTTGAAGAGGTTTTCCATTTCTGTTCGTATATTCAGAATAAGTTGTCTCAGCTCCTGTATCTCATTTGAACTATTGGTTTGTTCCTTTGACTGGGCCATATCTTCAATTTTCCTAACGTGATCCATTATTTTCTGCTGGTGTCTGGGCATTTGATCAGATTTCCCTGGGTGTGGGACCCGGCTGGTTGAAAGGTTTTTCTGTGAAATCTCTAGGCTCTGTTTTTCTTTTCCTGCCCAGTAGGTGGCATTGTGGTGCTCGTATGTCTGCGGGTCCCACCAGTAAAAGATGCTGTGGCTCCTTTAACTTGCCAATCCGAATCTCGCAGTCGGCCTGGGAAACCGCGCGTGGAGGGGGGGTCGCTGGCCACCGCGGCTTGAGGGAGTACTGGTCCAAATTGCCCAGCTGGCCCGAGATGCCAAGCGTGGCAGGAGGTCCCCGCTATCCAACGTTCCCTGTCGGACCGGGAAGCCACGCGTGTGGAAGGGACCTGATCGCCAGCCGCCCCAGCCCGGGAAAGAGCACGTCCCTCGGTTATCTCACTGCAGTGGATTCTCCCTGTCCGTTCAGCCGTTCCAGAATGGGGTACGCTGTCTTTTTGGTCTCTGTCGTGGCTCCGGGAGCTGTTTTGTATTGTTTCTGTTTCTTTACTTGCTGTTCTGGAGGAGGAACTAAGACCCGTGCGTCTTACTAAGCTGCCATCTTCTCCGGAAGTCCTGGGATGAGATTTTAATGCAAAATAAGGCATGTGCAGGAGTTGGTGATCTGGGCTGAGTTTCCAAAAAAGTTTCACAGGTTCAGGAAGCAGAGAAATTTTGCACTGGGGAAAGGGCATACACCAAAATTCTAATCATTTTGTAAAAGTTTTGTTTTCAGAATTTATAATAGTAATAAAAATTAACTTTTAATAAAAATAACACTCATTTTTAAATATTTAATTTGCTTAGATCAAGATTACTTCAAGAAAAATCACTTTACATTCTTTATGTTAGGTAGTAATGGACTAAAAACAGAATATCTACTTTTCCATTTCAAAATATCAGGAGACAAATTCCCCAAAAGTGTATAAAAATAAGAACAACTTTAAAAATTCAAGCATAAATATAGTACAGTGTTTGAAAAGAATTAGAAAAAGTAAGTTAATTAAGGTAGCTGATCAAGCTTACATGAGGCTAATTCATTGGTTTTGTTCCATTTGACGACTGAGGCAAGTGCAGAAGTTCCCAATATGTTGAATGGCTTTTGCTTCTATCCCAAGAACACTCAAACATTGAAGCTAGATTTTCCCAAGTCAAAATCAAGATGAACAGAGACAAACTACTGACCACTTTGAATTCCACCATCATCCACTCCAATTTGGAAGCATGTTTCATTATGGATTTCTATGACCTATGGGGAGAAACTCTTATCTCCATGCCCCCAGACTCTTAGGTCCCTATGCAATGTACTCCACAGAGCTGATAGCAGATGTTACAGATGATTCACTAACTTAGCCCTACACTATTGATATTAGGGCAGCCTCCCTGTGTATTCCAGCTTGGTGGTGCTTTCTCTCTCTGATGCAATAGAGAAATTATAGAATCTTGGCAATTGTAAGTTTCTCAGTATCATGTCTAAAAATCCTACATGAATTTCTACTGAAGCAGTCTCTGCTGGGAAAATATCCAGGATCATTTTGGAACTCTGTTTGGTAGATATCAGAACCAGTTCTTAAGAAATCCCCAGGAAGAGCTTATCTTCCTTCCCTCCAAAGACTGAGAGTTTTAAACTGGACCCAGTATACTACTTAAATTTTCATTCTTTGCTTCCTCTTTCCTACCCTATCCTGGAAACATTCATCACATCTCGTTAGAAGAGTACATACAGACCCCATCCAGTACCACCATTCTTTACAATCATTCAAACCAAACAAAAAGAAAAATATTATTAAAAGATAGCAACATATATATTTTTGGGGGGGTGCAAGGTCCTGGAATTGAACCTGGGTCTCCTGCATGGAAGGTGAGTATTCTACCACTGAACTACTGATGCACCCAAATTTCATATATTTAAGTTATTTCTTGAGTGTGTGTATATGTGTGTGTGTGTGTGTGCTCATAGCAAGCCCATGTGCATAATTAAATATTACAGAATAATGTTAGCCCTATCACAGAATTTTACTAATTAACTTGAGGCATGAAGAAGAAGAAAAATGTTTCCATTATTCAGCAAAAAAAGAAAAAGGAAGGAAGGAAGGAAACATTTCTGTAAATTAATTTTGCTTTGTCACCCTATTCGTGCTTGTTTCTGAATTGATTTTCTGTGAGATGCAACTGTGGCAGCCGGATATATGTTCAGATTTTGGGAAAGTGGATATTATTATAATTCTTGATATTATAAGAATGTCAATCTGATTAATGTTTGACATTCTAAAGAAAATAAAATGGGGGAAAAAAGGCAAGGATATATTCACTCCAAGTGACATCTAGAATGTCACTAATATTTGTAAGTTACTATTCATATATTCATGATTAATCTGAATACGAGGACTAATTTGTAAAAGTCCTTTTATGCAGATTAGACATGACGGTAATTTATGCAATCATAGCTCAGTGGGGCAGAGAAGTCGGAAATGGCTCTGGTGTAGGCATTCAGATCTTCAGCCTTATGAATGTTTCAATTCCAGGTGATACAAAGTTTTGGCTGAACTTCAGCATATTGTTATTTTAAAATCTTCAAATTTGAGAAAGAGTCTACATATTTAAATGATCCCCTCAGGTGACACTTATATAAGCAATGTAAATTTCAAAGGGAAGTACAGGTCTTGAGTGTGAGGATGAACATATGCCAGGTTCTGAATTTTTGGAAGCTGAGAAGAGTGGCTCTGGAATATGCTAGGTGTAAAGGCTGAGAGTTGGCATAGATTTATGGGTTGAAAGAAAGGAAAGAGGCCTAAATCACTTTTCTTTACCAGACAGCACACTGGAGACAGATGTACCACTGAAGGTGGCTGATGTAATGTATTCAGAGAATATTTTGCTGTGTTGGGGAAATTGAAGTGATCCACAAGGAGCCATTTTTAGTAGCTCAATAGTAGGAGTGCACTCCAAAGTTTCTTGCAAAGAAACTGTTGGCTACTAGAAGTTGTCATTGGGGAATTGATAAGCAAAGGTGCCTATTCATGTTAAAATGTTTTTTTACACAAAACTTCCTGAATAATTTAGGAATTGCATCAGCTTTGGGGATAAAGAGACCATGTGGAAAGGAGACATTGCTTAAAGTTTGCTGAATGCCTCAGGGAATTCACTGTTTCTTTGCTTGCTTTGTGAGCCAGATGCAGGGGTTAAGGTTCTAGAGAATCGGTTCAGAGGGCTTTCCTAAAATTACATACTTCTCATCACTTCAATACAGCTCATGTGCACAAGAAATTTCACCCTAGAGAAATATTTGACATGTATATATAAACCTCTATACATCTATTAATAAATCATATTGAGTTTTTAAAGTATGAAATAGACTTCGGAGAAGATGGCGGCTTAGTAAGACACGCGGGTCTTAGTTCCTCCTCCAGGACAGCTACTAAAGAAATAGAAATGGTACAGAATAGCCCCCAGAGCCATGACAGAGACCAAAAAGACAGCATACCCCATTCTGGAATGGCTGACCGGCTGGGAGAATCCTCTGTGGTGAGATCACCAAGGGGCGCGTGCTTTCCCGGGCCAGGGCGGCTGGCGGCCGGAGTCCCTCCCTCCCTCCTTCCCAGGCAGGCTAGGAGAATTGGACAGGCAGTCTCCTCAAGCCGCGGTGGCCGGTGCACCCCCCACGCACGCCCCCCGGACCGGATGGGAGAATTGGATCCGCACTCCTCCAAGCTGTGGAGACTGGAGACCGGGGACCATTCCACACACGTGGCTTCCCGGTCCAGCTGGGAACATTGGATAGGCACTCCCCCAAGCCGCAGTGCCCAGCGCACCCCCCACGCTTGGCTTCCTGGTCTGGCTGGGAGATTTGGACCGGCACTCCCCCAAGCCGCATAGGCCGGCGCCCCCCCCACGCGGATTCCCGGGCCGGCTGGGAGATTTGAAACGGAACTTCCCCAAGCCGCTTCGGCTGGCAACCCTCCCCCACAGCGAGAGTTTTCCAAAGTTAAAGAAGCAACAGCATCTTTTACTGGTGGGACCCGCAGACAGATGAGCACCACAAGCACCACATACTGGGCAGGATAAGAAAAACAGAGCCCAGAGATTTCACAGAAAAATCTTTCAACCTGCTGGGTCCCACACCCAGGGAAATCTGATTAAATGCCCAGACGCCAGCAGAAAATAATGGATCACGTTAGGACAATTGAAGATATGGCCCAGTCAAAGGAACAAACCAACAGTTGAAATGAGATACAGGAGCTGAGACAACTTATTCTGAATATACGAACAGAAATGGAAAACCTCTTCAAAAACCAAATCAATAAATTGAAGGAGGACATGAAGAAGACATGGGCTTAACAAAAAGAAGAAATAGAAAGTCTGAAAAAACAAATCACAGAACTTATGGGAGTGAAGGACAAAGTAGAAAAGATGGAAAAAACACTGGATATCTACAATGGTAGATTTAAAGAGACAGAAGCTAGAATTAGTGAACTGGAGGATGGAACATCTGAATTTCAAAAAGAAACAGAAACTATAGGGAAAAGAATGGAAAAATTTGAACAGGGGATCAGGGAACTGAATGATAATATGAAGTGTACAAATATACGTGTTGTGGGTGTCCCAGAAGGAGAAGAGAAGGGAAAAGGAGAAAAACTAATGGAAGAAATTATCACTGAAAATTTCCCAACTCTTATGAAAGACCTAAAATTACAGATCCAAGAAGTGCAGCGTACCCCAAAGAGAATAGACCCAAACAGGTGTTCTCAAGACACTTAATAGTTAGAATGTCAGAGATCAAAGAGAAAGAGAGGATCTTGAAAGCAGCAAGAGAAAACAATCCATCACATACAAGGGAAACCAAATAAGACTATGTGTAGATTTCTCAGCAGAAACCATGGAAGCTAGAGGACAGTGGGATGATATATTTAAATTACTAAAAGAGAAAAACTGCCAACCAAGAATTCTATATCCAGCAAAATTGTCCTTCAAAAATGAGGGAGAAATTAAAACATTTTCAGACAAAAAGTCACTGAGAGAATTTGTGACCAAGAGACCAGCTCTGCAAGAAATACTAAAGGGAGCACTAGAGTCAGATACGAAAAGACAGAAGAGAGAGGTATGGAGAAGAGTGTAGAAAGAAGGAAAATCAGATATGATATATATAATACAAAAGGCAAAATGGTAGAGGAAAATATTATCCAAACAGTAATAACACTAAATGTTAATGGACTGAATTTCCCAATTAAAAGACACAGACCGGTAGAATGGATTAAAAAACAGGATCCTTCTATATGCTGTCTACAGGAAACACATCTTATACTCAAAGATAAACATAGGTTGAAAGTGAAAGGTTGGGAAAAGATATTTCATGCAAATAACAACCAGAAAAGAGCAGGAGTGGCTATACTAATATCCAACAAGATAGACTTCAAATGTAAAACAGTTAAAAGAGACAAAGAAGGACACTATCTACTAATAAAAGGAACAATTAAACAAGAAGACATAAAAATCATAAATATTTATGCACCGAACCAGAATGCTCCAAAATACGTGAGGAATACACTGCAAACACTGAAAAGGGAAATAGACACATATAACATAATACTTGGAGACTTCAATTCACCACTCTCATCAATGGACAGAACATCTAGACAGAGGATCAATAAAGAAATAGAGAATCTGAATATTACTATAAATGAGCTAGACTTAACAGACATTTATAGGACATTACCTCCCACAACAGCAGGATACACCTTTTTCTCAAGTGCTCATGGATCATTCTCAAAGATAGACCATATGCTGGGTCACAAAGCAAGTCTTAAAAAATTTAAAAAGATTGAAATCATACACAACACTTTCTCGAATCATAAAGGATGAAGTTGGAAATCAATAATAGGCGAGTGTCAGAAAATTCACAAATACGTGGAGGCTCAACAACACACTCTTAAACAACGAGTGGGTCAAAGAAGAAATTGCAAGAGAAATTAGTAAATATCTCGAGGTGAATTAAAATGAAAACACAACATATTAAAACCTATGGGACGTAGCAAGGGCAGTGCTAAGAGGGAAATTTATTGCCCTAAATGCCTATATCAGAAAAGAAGAAAAGGCAAAAACTCAGGAATTAACTGTCCACTTGAAAGAACTGGAGAAACAACAGCAAACTAACCCCAAAGCAAGCAAAAGAAAAGAAATAACAAAGATTAGAGCAGAAGTAAATGAAATTGAAAACAATAGAGAAAATCAATAAGGCCAGAAATTGGTTCTATGAGAAAATCAATAAGATTGATGGGCCCTTAGCAAGATTGATGAAAAGAAGAAGAGAGAGGATGCAAATAAATAAGATCAGAAACAGAAGAGGAGACATAACCACTGACCTCACAGAAATAAAGGAGGTAATAACAGGATACTATGAACAACTTTACGTTAATAAATACAACAATTTAGAAGAAATGGATAGGATCCTGGAAAGGCATGAACAACCAACTTTGACTCAAGAAGAAATAGATGACCTCAACAAACCAATCACAAGTAAAGAAATTGAATCAGTGATTCGAAAGCTTCCTAAAAATAAAAGTCCAGGACCAGACGGCTTCACATGTGAATTCTACCAAACATTCCAGAAAGAATTAGTACCAACTCTCCTCAAACTCTTCAAAAAAATTGAAGTGGAAGGAATGCTACCTAATTCATTCTATGAAGCCAACATCACCCTCATACCAAAACCAGGCAAAAAAAGAAAACTCTTTTCTTTTCAATCTCTCTAATGAATATAGATGCAAAAATCCTCAACAAAATCCTAGCAAATCAAATCCAAAAACACATTAAAAGAATTATACATCATGACCAAGTAGGATTCATCCCAGGTATGCAAGGATGGTTCAACATAAGAAAATCAATTAATGTAATACACCATATCAACAAATCAAAGCAGGAAATCACATGATCATCTCAATTGATGCAGAGAAGGCATTTGACAAGATTCAACATCCTTTCCTGTTGAAAACACTTCAAAAGATAGGAATACAAGGGAACTTCCTTAAAATGATAGAGGGAATATATGAAAAACCCACAGCTAATATCATTCTCAATGGGGAAAAATTGAAAACTTTCCCCCTAAGATCAGGAACAAGACAAGGATGTCCATTATCACCACTATTATTCAGCATCGTGTTGGAGGTTCTAGCCAGAGCAATTAGACAAGAAAAAGAAATACAAGGCATCAAAATTGGAAATGAAGAAGTAAAACTATCACTGTTTGCAGACGATATGATACCATATGTCGAAAACCCAGAAAAATCCACAAAAAAACTTCTAGAACTAATAAATGAGTACAGCAATGTAGCAGGTTACAAGATCAACATTCAAATATGTAGCATTTCTATACACCAGCAATGAACAAGCTGAGGGGAAAATCAAGAATCGAATCTCATTTACAATTGCAACTAAAAGAATAAAATACCTAGGAATAAATTTAACTAAAGAGACAAAAAACCTATACAAAGAAAACTGCAAAAAAGTGTTCAAAGAAATCACAGAAGACCTAAATAGATGGAAGGGCATACTGTGTTCATGGATTGGAAGACTAAATATAGTTAAGATGTCAATCCTACCTAAATTGATTTACAGATTCAATGCAATACCAATCAAAATCCCAACAACTTATTTTTCAGAAATAGAAAAACCAATAAGCAAATTTATCTGGAAGGGCAGGGTGCCCTGAATTGATAAAACTATCTTGATGAAAAAAAACGAAGCTGGAGGTTTCATGCTGCTGGACTTTTAGGCATACTATGAAGCCACAGTGGTCAAAACAGCATGGTATTGGCATAAAGATAGATATATCGACCAATGGAATTGAACAGAGTGCTCAGATATAGACCCTCTCATCTATGGACATTTGATCTTTCATAAGGCAGTCAAGCCAAATCACCTGAGACAGAACAGTCTATTCAATAAATGGTGCCTACAGAACTGGATATCCATATGCAAAAGAATGAAAGAGGACCCGTATCTCACACCCTATACAAAAGTTAACTCAAAATGGATCAAAGATCTAAACATTAGGTCTAAGACCATAAAACAGTTAGAGGAAAATGTAGGGAGATATTTTATGAAACTTACAATTGGAGGCGGTTTTATGGACTTTAAACCTAAAGCAAGAGCACTGAAGAAAGAAAGAAATAAATGGGAGCTCCTCAAAATTAAACACTTTTGTGCATCAAAGAACTTCATCAAGAAAGTAGAAAGACAGCCTACACAATGGGAGACAATATTTGGAAATGACATATCAGATAAAGGTCTAGTATCCAGAATTTATAAAGAGATTGTTCAACTCAACAACAAAAAGACAGCCAACCCAATTATAAAATGGGAAAAAGACTTGAACAGACACCTATCAGAAGAGGAAATACAAATGGCCAAAAGGCACATGAAGAGATGCTCAATGTCCCTGGCCATTAGAGAAATGCAAATCAAACCCACAATGAGATATCATCTCACACCCACCAGAATGGCCATTATCAACAAAACAGAAAATGACAAGTACTGGAGAGGATTTGGAGAAAGAGGCACACTTATCCACTGTTGGTGGGAATGTCAAATGATGCAACCACTGTTGTAAATAATGCTGCATTATTTGTTGTAAATAAAGCAGCATTATTTACAATTGCAAAGAGATGGAAACAGCCAAAATGTCCATCAACAGACGAGTGGCTAAACAAACTGTGGTATATACATACGATGGAATATTATGCAGCTTTAAGACAGAATAAACTTATGAAGCATGTAATAACATGGATGGACCTAGAGAACATTATGCTGAGTGAGTCTAGCCAAAAACTAAAGGACAAATACTGTATGGTCCCACTGATGTGAACCAACATTCGAGAATAAACTTGGAATATGTCATTGGTAACAGAGACCAGCAGGAGTTAGAAACAGGGTAAGAAAATGGGTAATTGAGGTGAAGGGATACAGACTGTGCAACAAGACTAGATACAAAAACTCAAAAATGGACAGCACGATACTCCCTAATTGTAATGTAATTATGTTAAAACACTGAATGAAGCTGCATCTGAGCTATAGTTTTTGTTTGTTTGTTTGTTTGTTTGTGTCTTTTGGTTTTTTCTTTTTCCTTTTTTTATATATTTTTTATTTTTTATTATTATTATTTTTTTATTTTTTTCTCTATGTTATCATTCTATATCTTTTTCTGTTGTTTTACTAGTTCTTTTCCTAAATCGATGCAAATGTACTAAGAAATGATGATCTTACATCTATGTGATGATATTAAGAATTACTGATTGCATATGTAGAATGGAATGATTTCTAAATGTGTTAATTTCTTTTTTAATTAATAAAAAAAGTTGAAATAGAATGAATGTAAATGTATATTTACATTCATGTATATTTGATTATGCAGTCTTTCTGAGTGCTATACTATAAGGGGTTTCTTATGGGCTGAAGCACCTGAATTCAGACTCCGACATTTGGAAATATCAGGTCCACTTAGAACCCAAGATCCTGGAGTTTCATCTATTTCAGTGTAATGAATAGTTAAGAGAGTAAGGTGATGCTTCTCATTTTAATTTTAAAAGCAGGATATTTTGTTCTGCTCTGCCAGGCTTTGAAGTTCAGGCTATATTCTAGGAAATAGTGAACTGTCTGATATTATTCAAAATCCTAAGATTCTTTGTTATCTTGCCTCTTATAACCTCTGCAAATACTTCTTACCTGATTGCTTAAAAAGTTCTGGAATGAAGAGAGATATTAATTGTAGTTTTGTAAGGGAAGATGTAAAATTTTTTAATACATGGTTTTTATCAATAAAAGTATAAACATTTACCTCTAACCTTTCTAGATCATGCTTTAATAGTGTTCAATAAATAAGAGGAAGTCTTTCTGCCACCAAAGGAGCTCTCTTTCTCTCCTTCACAGCAAACCAGTCTATTTTAATTGTTCTAGAAATTGAATTCCAAATGTCACACATACCAAGTAACTAGGAAAAAACATTAAAAATTGACAAAAATATAAACATGGGTTATTTTTTCATTAACAATTTATTTGTGCTCCTGTTTCAAACAAAACAAAAAATATAGCATTCTAGTTAATCCTTCCTTCTTATTATTATGATTATTATGGCTGTTCATAAATATATCAGTCCTCTGCTTTTTTGGTACATGCTTATTTCACATTCTTAGATGCCTTGTGAAAAATTATGATATTATTTTGTAAAGCTGAATAGTAGTACTCCCAGCAACCTATCAATTGCATTTCTAGGTGCTCTTGATATCATTTCTGAATAATGTTGGCTTTTCCATATCTAAATGGCAGCATTTCATAGAATATTATATGTCACAGTATAGAATTATTCCTCCTTTCATGTTTTTAAAAATGGTATCTAAAGAATATAATTTCAGTTGACACATGCTTCTGAGATTTATTTAGAAAATTGAATATTTTTCTGAAAAACTTTAGAGCACACATAATGATGAAGAAATAAAACTATATAATAAAGGTCAGTCATAACAGGCCTTAAATGTAAATGAGGAGTTTCTGATTTCTTTTTCTTTATTGTCCTTTCCCAAGTTCCTATCACTTGTCCACTGTTGTTCTTCCACAACGTTTCTGCTTCTATATAGGATAAGATTTTTGGAAATGAAAATTTAAATATTATTTTCATGGCATTTGGGTAGCTAGATATAGGAAGCACTGGTAATGGATATTGAATTTTATGACATCCTTGTGGATCTTTGGCCAGCCCAGTGTCCAGGGACCATATTTATTTGCTCCATAAACTATGCACAGTACCTAGAAGGACCCAGTAAATTAATGGTGTGACTTTTTCATAATCAGAGTACTATAAAATGCAGATAAATGTTATTGTGTTTTAAAAAATAATAGAGAATCTTCAATATAAAAGAACTTGGTAAACACCTGCATTACACAAAATATTAATTTTGAAACTATGGAGAATAAAATCCTGAGAACACATAAATTTTCCAATAATTTTCTCATTCCAATAAGGAAACTACATCAAGACTACAAATGATTGCAATATAATTAATGATAGTTAATATAGTTCATCCAGCTTGGGTTGACACAGGATACTTTTAGGAAGGAATTCATATTTCTTGTTTTCTTAATTTTCTACTTGGGAATCTTGCTGGACAACTTACTGATTATTGTCACAATCAATACCAGCTGAGCACTTGTGAATCCAATGTACTTCTTTCTTTTCTACTTTTCCTTATCTGATACCTGCTTCTGTACTTCCCATAGGCCCTAGAATGATTATAGATGCCCTTTCAAAGAAGACCACTATCTCTTTCAGTGAGAACAGAATCCAAGTCTTTTAAGTCCATTTCTTTGACTGCCTGAAGATTTTCATCCTTATCCTCATGGCCGTTGACCAATATGTGGCCATCTGTAAGCCTGTGCACCACACAACCATCATGATCTTGCAAGTTTGCATTGCGTTGGTGGCTGTGGCCTGGGTGGGATTCTATGTTCATTCTTTGGCTTAGATTTTTCTGGCTTTAAGAGTATCTTCCTGTAGTCCTAATGTGACTAATCATTATATTTGTAACTTGCAGTCCTTACTGAAATTTGCCTATGCAGACACCTATGTAATCAATTTATTACTGGTGTCCAACAGTGGGGCCAGTTTTTTGTCATGCTGATGTTCTCCTATCTTATCATTTTGCATTCTACATGAAACTACAGTGCTGAAGGAAAGAGAAAAGCCCTCTTCACCTACATCCCCACATAATCATGGTTATCTTGTGTTTTGTCCTTGCATTTTTTATATATACACATCCTTCAGCCACGTTCTGCATGGAAAAGATGACAGTATGTTTTATACAATTGGAAAACCCTTGTGCAATTCTCTGATTTATACATTAAGGAATGTATAAGTGAAAAATGCCCCGAGGAAGTTATTGAGCAAGCTGCTGATTTCATATGACAGAAGATGAATGGATGTTTCAAATCCTTCATAGTTTAGATTGACCTAGAACATTTAATAGAAGATATCTTCTTCTTATTGTGGTTTTAATATAATCCTGTTTTGGACCATAAGAATTAGTTCCTTCAGGAAAATAGGCAATTTGAATGCATACATTAGTAAATGCTGAGTCAATTCTCTGTAGATGAAGGGACAGCACCAGGTACAAACAGGTATGGAAGGCCTATTGCCTTCGATATTGTTCACTGTTGTCTGTCTGCCTCCCTTGTCTCCCTGGTATAACTCTTGGTTTTGATTTTGTGTTCTCACTTCCCTTTTCATGTTCATATCTGCTATTTTCTGCTTGAGATATCCCTCTACATATTTTTATCCTGGACTGGAAGATTTTCCCTTCTCCAATCTGTTTCCTTAATTTTACAGTTCAGTCCCAGCATTTCTGATCAATGACTCAGAGGAAAATATGAGATTCAAATAATCATACAACATCCATGTTAAAAAGAAAAGTATAGGGGACTTCCGGAGAAGATGGTGGCTTAGTAAGATGCGCGGGTCTTAGTTCCTCCTCCAGAAAAGCAACTAAAGAAATAGAAACAATATGAAACAGCTCCCGGAGCCATGACAGAAATAAAAAAGACAGCGTATCCCATTCTGGAATGGCTGAACGGGAGAATCCGCTGCGGTGAGATACCCGAGGGGCGCGTGTTTTCCTGGCCAGGGCGGCTGACGACTGCGGTCCCCTCCACGCACGTGACTCCCCAGTCTGACTGGGAACGTTGGATAGCTGGGCCCTCCCACCATGCTTCGCGTCTCGGGCCAGCTGGGCAATTTGGACTGGCACTCCCCCAAGCCGCGGCGGCCGGTGAACCCCCCCACGCGCGGTTTCCCAGGCTTACTGTGAGATTCGGATTGGCAAGTTAAAGGAGCCACAGCATCTTTTACTGGTGGGCCCCGCAGACATACGAGTGCCAGGAGCGCCACCTACTGGGCAGGAAAAGAAAAACAGAGCCCAGAGATTTCACAGAAAAACCTTTCAACCAGCCGGGTCCCACACCCAGGGAAATCTGATCAAATGCCCAGACACCAGCAGAAAATAATGGATGACGCTCAGAAAATTGAAGATATGGCCCAGTCAAAGGAACAAACCAATAGTTCAAATGAGATACAGGAGTTGAGACAACTAATGCTGAATATACGAACAGAAATGGAAAACCTCTTCGAAAACCAAATCAATAAATTGAGGGAGGACATGAAGAAGACATGGGCTGAACAAAAAGAAGAAATAGAAATTCTGAAAAAACAAATCACAGAACTTATGGGAGTGAAGGACAAAGAAGAAAAAATGGAAAAAACAATGGATACCTACAATGGTAGATCTAAAGAGACAGAAGCTACAATTAGTGAACTGGAGGATGGAACATCTGAATTCCAAAAAGAAACAGAAACTATAGGGAAAAGAATGGAAAAACTTGAGCAGGGGATCAGGGAACTGAATGACAATATGAAGTGCACAAATATACGTGTTGTGGGTGTCCCAGAAGGAGAAGAGAAGGGAAAAGGAGGAGAAAAACTAATGGAAGAAATTATCACTGAAAATTTCCCAACTCTTATGAAAGACCTAAATTTGCAGATCCAAGAAGTGCAGCACACCCCAAAGAGAATAGACCCAAATAAGCATTCTCCAAGACACTTACTAGTTAGAATGTCAGAGATCAAAGAGAAAGAGAGGATCTTGAAAGCAGCAAGAGAAAAACAATCTGTTACATACAAGGGAAACCCAATAAGACTATGTGTAGATTTCTCAGCAGAAACCATGGAAGCTAGAAGACAGTGGGATGATATATTTAAATTACTAAAAGAGAAAAACTGCCAACCAAGACTTTCCAACAAAATTGTCCTTCAAAAATGGAGGAGAAATTAAAACATTTATAGACAAAAAGTCACTGAGAGAATTTGTGACCAAGAGACCAGCTCTGCAAGAAATACTAAAGGGAGCACTAGAGTTAGATACGAAAAGACAGAAGAGAGAGGTATGGAGTAAAGTGTAGAAAGAAGGAAAATCAGATATGATATATATAATACAAAAGCCAAAATGGTAGAGGAAAATATTATCCAAACAGTAATAACACTAAAAGTTAATGGACTGAATTTCCCAATCAAAAGATATAGAATAGCAGAATGGATTATGACCCAGCAATACCACTGCTAGGTATCTACTCAAAGGACTTAAGGGCAAAGACACAGACGGACATTTGCACACCAGTGTTTATAGCAGCATTATCTACAGTTGCAAAGAGATGGAGACGGCCAAAGTGTCTGTCGACGGACGAGTGGCTAAGCGAACTGTGGTGTGTACCTACGATGGAATATTATGCAGCTTTAAGACAGACTAAACTTATGAAGCATGTAATAACATGGATGGACCTAGAGAACATTATGCTGAGTGAGTCTAGCCAAAAACTAAAGGACAAATACTGTATGGTCCCACTGATGTGAACCAACATTCGAGAATCAGCTTGGAATATATCATTGGTAACAGAGACCAGCAGGAGTTAGAAACAGGGTAAGATAATGGGTAATTGGAGCTGAAGGGATACAGACTGTGCAACAGGACTAGATACAAAAACTCAAAAATGGACAGCACAATAATACCTAAGTGTAATGTAACTATGTTGGAACACTGAATGAAGCTGCACCTGAAATATAGTTTTTTGTTTCTTTGTTTGTTTGTTTGTATCTTTTGTTTTTGTTTTTTTCTTTTTCCTTTTTATATATATATATTTATTAGTATTATTATTTTAATTCTCTTCTCTATATTAACATTCTATATCTTTTTCTGCTGTTTTGCTAGTTCTTTTCCTAAATCGATGCAAATGTACTAAGAAATGATGATCATACATCTATGTGATGATACTAAGAATTACTGAGTGCATGTGTAGAATGGAATGATTTCTAAATGTTGTGTTAATTTCTTTTCTTTTTTTGATTAATAAAAAAAAATTAAAAAAAAAGAAAGAAAAGTATAAATAGCCTGGGTGATCTCCCTTCTAATTCTCAGATTTATGCTCCAAATAATTACTGTATGTGTAACTAGCACCTTTTGAACAAGGGCATAACATTGAGAGAAAAATTCACACTACTGAAGGAGTTCCTCATTTTAGGGAGTGTTTGACTGTTTGGATTGTATCCATATTTTTCTCTCTCTCTTTTTTTTTTTATTAATTAAAAAAATTAACTAACACAACATTAGAAATCAGTCCATTCTACATATGCAATCAGTAATTCTTAATATCATCACATAGGTGTATGGTCATCATTTCTCAGTACATATGCATCGATTTAGAGAAAGAAATAGCATGACAACAGAAAAAGAAATAAAGTGATAACACAGAGAAAACACAAATAAAAATAAAAAGTACAAAAATATATAAGAGAAAGAAAAAGAAACAAAAAAAAACTATAGATCAGATGCAGCTTCATTCAGCGTTCCAACATAATTACATTACAGTTAGGCAGTATTCTGCTGACCATTTTTTTTTTTTTAGACATCATACCATTCTACATATGCAATCAGTAATTCTTAACATCATCACATAGATGCATGATCATCATTTCTTAGTACATTTGCATTGGTTTAGAAGAACTAGCAGTATAACAGAAAAAAATATAGAATGTTAATATAGAGAAAAAAATAAAAGTAATAATAATAAGAACAAAACAAACAAAACAAAACAAAACAAGAACCTATCGCTCGGATGCAGCTTCGTTCAGTATTTTAACATGATTACTTTACAATTAGGTATTATTGTGCTGTCCATTTTTGAGTTTTTGTATCTAGTCCTATTGCACAGTCTGTATTCCATCAGCTCCAATTACCCATTATCTTACCCTATTTCTAACTCCTGCTGAACTCTGTTACCAATGACATATTCCAAGTTTATTCTCGAGTGTCGATTCACATCATTGGGACTATACAGTATTTGTCTTTTAGTTTTTGGCTAGACTCACTCACCATAATGTTCTCTAGGTCCATCCATGTTATTACATGCTTCATAAGTTTATCCTGCCTTAAAGCTGCATAATATTCCATCGTATGTATATACCACAGTTTGTTTAGCCACTCGTCTGTTGATGGACATTTTGGCTGTTTCCATCTCTTTGCAATTGTAAATAACGCTGCTATAAACATTGGTGTGCAAATGTCTGTTTGAGTTTTTGCCCTTAATTCCTTTGAGTAGATTCCCAGCAATGGTATTGCTGGGTCGTATGGCAATTCTATATTCAGCTTTTTGAGGAACCGCCAAACTGTTTTCCACAGTGGTTGCACCATTTGGCATTCCCACCAACAGTGGATAAGTGTGCCTCTTTCACCGCATCCTCTCCAGCACTTGTCATTTTCTGTTTTGTTGATAATGGCCATTCTGGTGGGTGTGAGATGATATCTCATTGTGGTTTTGATTTGCATTTCTCTAATGGCCAGGGACATTGAGCATCTCTTCATGTGTCTTTTGGCCATTTGTATTTCCTCTTCTGAGAGGTGTTTATTCAAGTCTTTTTCCCATTTTGTAATTGGGTTGGCTATCTTTTTGTTGTTGAGTTGAACAATCTCATTATAAATTCTGGATACTAGACCTTTATCTGATATGTCGTTTCCAAATATTGATTCCCATTGTGTAGGCTGTCTTTCTACTTTCTTGATGAAGTTCTTTGATGCACAAAAGTGTTTAATTTTGAGGAGTTCCCATTTATTTATTTCCTTCTTCAGTGCTCTTGCTTTAGGTGTAAGGTCCATAAAACTGCCTCCAATTGTAAGACTCATAAGATATCTCCCGACATTTTCCTCTAACTGTTCTATGGTCTTAGACCTAATGTTTAGATCTTTGATCCATTTTGAGTTAACTTTTGTGTAGGGTGTGAGATATGGGTCTTCTTTCATTCTTTTGCATATGGATATCCAGTTCTCTAGGCACCATTTATTGAAGAGACTGTTCTGTCCCAGGTGAGTTGGCTTGACTGCCTTATCAAAGATCAAATGTCCATAGATGAGAGGGTCTATATCTGAGCACTCTATTCGATTCCATTGGTCGATATATCTATCTTTATGCCAATACCATGCTGTTTTGACCACTGTGGCTTCATAATATGCCTTAAAGTCAGGCAGTGCAAGACCTCCAGCTTCGTTTTTTTTCCTCAAGATGTTTTTAGCAATTCGGGGCACCCTGCCCTTCCAGATAAATTTGCTTATTGGTTTTTCTATTTCTGAAAAATACGTTGTTGGGATTTTGATTGGTATTGCAATGAATCTGTAAATCAATTTAGGTAGAATTGACATCTTAACTATATTTAGTCTTCCAATCCATGAACACGGTATGCCCTTCCATCTGTTTAGGTCTTCTGTGATTTCTTTTAGCAGTTTTTTGTAGTTTTCTTTATATAGGTTTTTTGTCTCTTTAGTTAAATTTATTCCTAGGTATTTTATTCTTTTAGTTGCAATTGTAAATGAGATTCATTTCTTGATTTCCCCCTCAGCTTGTTCATTGCTAGTGTATAGAAATGCTACAGATTTTTGAATGTTGATCTTGTAACCTGCTACTTTGCTGTACTCATTTATTAGCTCTAGTAGTTTTGTTGTGGATTTTTCCGGGTTTTCGACGTATAGTATCATATCGTCTGCAAACAGTGATAGTTTTACTTCTTCCTTTCCAATTTTGATGCCTTGTATTTCTTTTTCTTGTCTAATTGCTCTGGCTAGAACCTCCAACACAATGTTGAATAATAGTGGTGATAGTGGACATTCTTGTCTTGTTCCTGATCTTAGGGGGAACGTTTTCAATTTTTCCCCATTAAGGATGATATTAGCTGTGGGTTTTTCATATATTCCCTCTATCATTTTAAGGAAGTTCCCTTGTATTCCTATCCTTTGAAGTGTTTTCAACAGGAAAGGATGTTGAATCTTGTCAAATGCCTTCTCTGCATCAATTGAGATGATCATGTGATTTTTCTGCTTTGATTTGTTGATATGGTGTATTACATTAATTGATTTTCTTATGTTGAACCATCCTTGCATACCTGGGATGAATCCTACTTGGTCATGATGTATAATTCTTTTAATGTGTTGTTGGATACGATTTGCTAGAATTTTATTGAGGATTTTTGCATCAATATTCATTAGAGAGATCGGCCTGTAGTTTTCTTTTCTTGTAATATCTTTGCCTGGTTTTGGTATGAGGGTAATGTTGGCGTCATAGAATGAATTAGGTAGTTTTCCCTCCACTTCGATTTTTTTGAAGAGTTTGAGGAGAGTTGGTACTAATTCTTTCTGGAATGTTTGATAGAATTCACATGTGAAGCCGTCTGGTCCTGGACTTTTCTTTTTAGGAAGCTTTTGAATGACTGCTTCAATTTCTTTACTTGTGATTGGTTTGTTGAGGTCATCTATGTTTTCTTGAGTCAAAGTTGGTTGCTCATGTCTTTCCAGGAACTCGTCCATTTCCTCTAAATTGTTGTATCTATTAGCGTAAAGTTGTTCATAGTATCCTGTTATTACCTCCTTTATTTCTGTGAGGTCAGTAGTTATGTCTCCTCTTCCATTTCTGATCTTATTTATTTGCATCCTCTCTCTTCTTCTTTTTGTCAATCTTGCTAAGGGCCCATCAATCTTATTGATTTTCTCATAGAACCAACTCTGGCCTTATTGATTTTCTCTATTGTTTTCATGTTTTCAATTTCATTTATTTGTGCTCTAATCTTTGTTATTTCTTTCCTTTTGCTTGCTTTGGGGTTAGCTTGCTGTTCTTTCTCCAGTTCTTCCAAATGGATAGTTAATTCCTGAATTTTTGCCTTTTCTTCTTTTCTGATATAGGCATTTAGAGCAATAAATTTCCCTCTTAGCACTGCCTTTGCTGCGTCCCATAAGTTTTGATATGTTGTGTTTTCATTTTCATTCGCCTCGAGGTATTTGCTAATTTCTCTAGCAATTTCTTCTTTGACCCAGTCGTTGTTTAGGAGTGTGTTGTTGAGCCTCCACGTATTTGTGAATTTTCTGGTACTCTGCCTATTATTGATTTCCAACATCATTCCTTTATGGTCCGAGATAGTGTTGTGTAAGATTTCAATCTTTTTAAATTTGTTAAGACTTGCTTTGTGACCCAGGATATGGTCTATCTTTGAGAATGATCCATGAGCACTTGAGAAAAAGGTGTATCCTGCTGTTGTGGGATGTAATGTCCTATAAATGTCTATTAAGTCTAGTTCATTTATAGTAATATTCAGATTCTCTATTTCTTTGTTGATCCTCTGTCTAGATGTTCTGTCCATTGATGAGAGTGGTGAGTTGAAGTCTCCAACTATTATGGTATATGAGTCTATTTCCCTTTTCAGTGTTTGCAGTATATTCCTCACGTATTTTGGGGCATTCTGATTCGGTGCATAAATATTTATGATTGTTATGTCTTCTTGTTTAATTGTTCCTTTTATTAGTATATAGTGTCCTTCTTTGTCTCTTTTAACTGTTTTACATTTGAAGTCTAATTTGTTGGATATTAGTATAGCCACTCCTGCTCTTTTCTGGTTGTTATTTGCATGAAATATCTTTTCCCAACCTTTCACTTTCAACCTATGTTTTTCTTTGGGTCTAAGATGTGTTCCCTGTAGACAGCATATAGAAGGATCCTGTTTTTCAATCCATTCTGCCAATCTATGTCTTTTGATTGGGGAATTCAGTCCATTGACATTTAGTGTTATTACTGTTTGGATAATATTTTCCTCTAACATTTTGCCTTTTGTATTATATATATCATATCTGATTTTCCTTCTTTCTACACTCTTTTCCATATCTCTCTCTTCTGTCTTTTTGTATCTGACTCTAATGCTCCCTTTAGTATTTCTTGCAGAGCTGGTCTCTTGGTCACAAATTCTCTCAGTGACTTTTTGTCTGAGAATGTTTTAATTTCTTCCTCATTTTTGAAGGATAATTTTGCTGGATATAGGAGTCTTGGTTGGCAGTTTTTCTCTTTTAGTATTTTAAATATATCATCCCACTGTCTTCTAGCTTCCATGGTTTCTGCTGAGAAATCTACACAAAGTCTTATTGGGTTTCCCTTGTATGTAATGGATTGTTTTTCTCTTGTTGCTTTCAAGATCTTCTCTTTCTCTTTGACCTCTGACATTCTAACTAGTAAGTGTCTTGGAGAACGCCTATTTGGGTCTAATCTCTTTGGGGTGCGCTGCACTTCTTGGATCTGTAATTTTAGGTCTTTCATAAGAGTTGGGAAATTTTCAGTGAAAATTTCTTCCATTAGTTTTTCTCCTCCTTTTCCCTTCTCTTCTCCTTCTGGGACACCCACAACACGTATATTTGTGCGGTTGATATTGTCCTTGAGTTCCCTGATACCCTGTTCAAATTTCTCCATTCTTTTCCCTATAGTTTCTTTTTGGAATTCAGATGTTCCATCCTCCAAATCACTAATTCTATCTTCTGTCTCTTTAAATCTATCATTGTAGCTATCCATTATTTTTTCTATGTTTGCTACTTTATCCTTCACTTCCATAAGTTCTGCGATTTGTTTTTTCAGTTTTTCTATTTCTTCTTTATGTTCAGCCCATGTCCTCTTCATGTCCTCCCTCAATTTATCGATTTCATTTTTGAAGAGGTTTTCCATTTCTGTTCATATATTCAGCATTAGTTGTCTCAGCTCTTGTGTCTCATTTGAGCTATTGGTTTGTTCCTTTGACTGAGCCATATTCTCAATCTTTTGAGCGTGGACAGTTATCTTCTGGCTGCTGGCGTCTGGGCATTTATTCAGATTTCTCTTGGTGTTGGACCCAGCAAGGTTGTAATATTTTTCTGTGAAATCTCTGGGATCTGTTTTTCTTATCTTGCCCAGTATGTGGCGCACGTGGCACACGTTTGTCTCAAGTGTTTGGAATGGGTCTCCCCCAGTCACCGATCTCTGTGGCCTGGGGATTTCGGATCCAATTCTCTCCGTTGATTCAGGGGCCGCACGTGGTGGGGGCATCAGCTGCCGCAGCTTGAGGGGACCCTGTGGCTGGTTGCGGGCCGCAGTGGGGCTGGGGGATTCCCCACCGGACCAGGAAGCCTCCCGTGGGGGGGGGCTACCGCGGCTTGGATAGCCCTCCTATTCGAGACTTGTATCCGCAGACTCGAAGCAGAGACTCGAAGCTGCCCGCAAAAGAGGGGTGCTGCCTGCCTCGGCTTGGGAAACTTGCTTCTCCGATACTCTCAGCCAGCCCAGAAAGGAGGGAGGGAGTAGCTCGGACCACCGCAGCTGCCGCTGATCGGGAAATCACGCGCCGCTCGGGGGTCTCACCGCAGCCGAGTCTCGCAGCCAGTCTAGCCAGCCCAGACTTTGGATAGCCCTCTGATCTGAGATTCGTAGCCACGGACTCAAAGCCAAGACTCGAAGCCGCCCGCAGAAGAAGGGCGCCGCCTGCCTCGGCTTGGGAAACTTGCTTCTCCGATACTCTCAGCCGGCCCGGGAAGGAGGGAGGGATTAGCTCGGACCGCCCCAGCTGCGGCTGCTCAGCAAATCACGCGCTGCTCCGGGGTCTCGCCGCAGCCAAGAGTCGCAGTCAGACTTGCCAGCCCAGACTTTGTATAGCCCTCTGATCCAAGACTCGTAGCTGCGGACTCGAAGCCGAGACTCGAAGCCGCCCGCAGAAGAAGGGCGCCGCCTGCCTCGGCTTGGGAAACTTGCTTCTCTGATACTCTCAGCCGGCCGGGAAGGAGGGAGGGATTAGCTCGGACCGCAGCAGCTGTGGCTGCTCGGCAAATCACGCGCTGTTCGGGGGTCTCGCAGCAGCCAAGAGTCGCAGTCAGACTTGCCAGCTCAGACTTTGGATAGCCCTCTGATCCGAGACTTGTAGTCGCGGACTCGAAGCCGCCCGCAAAAGTGTGGCGCCGGCTGCCTTGGCTGGGAAGCTTGTCTCTCCGAGTCTCTCAGCCAGCCCCGGAAGGAGGGAGGGATTAGCTCGGACCGCCGCAGCTGCGGCTGCTCGGGAAATCGCCCGCCGCTGAGGGATCTCACTCACCGCAGCTGAGTTTCGCAGTCAGACTAGCCAGCCCAGACTTGGTTACGCTGTGTGTCCATTCCCTGCTGTAGCCCCGGGAGTTGTTTTGTACTGTTTCTGTTCACCTATTAGTTGATTTGGAGTCAGAGGAACTAAGACGCATGTACCTTACTAAGACGCCATCTTGGATCCTCCATATTTCTCTCTTTTTAAAATCTATGTTACACTCCTAATTTGATCCCTTCAACTTTCTGGGGAAAGGAAAGAAAGAAATTAAGGCTTCTCATTGATCATAATTATAACAATTTGTTTATATTATGGGGTTATTATGATCATAGCACAAATGAAGCCAATTAAGGTACACTTTTCAAAATCAGATGTTACTTTTAATAGAAATCATGTTTAATAGTGCATGCATTTATGTGAACTAGAAATAGAATATGCGAATAGTTGATGGTAAGGAATTTGAAACGTAAACAGATAAAAGCATGTGATTAATCGAGAAGATATTTTTTAACTTTTTTTATTGTATAATATAACATACATAAAAAAGCAAAAAAATAAAAACTCTAGTTTTTAAAACACTCTTCAGCAAGTGATTACAGGACAGATCTCAGAGTTTGTCATGGGCTACCACACGATCCTCTCATATTTTCCTTTTAGCTGCTCCAGAATATAGGAGGCTAGAGGACTTAAATACTTTTTTATCATCACAACGGACTTTTTTCTCTTCTTTTTTTGTGAACAATAACATATATACAGATAAGCTATAAATTTCCAAGCACAGCACCACAATTAGTTCTAAAACATATTTCAGACTTTGACATGAGTTACGATTTCACAATTTTAGGTTTTTACTTCTAGCTGCTTTAAAATACTCGAGACTAAAAGATATCAAATTCAATGACTGAGCATTCATATTTATTTGTTAAGTCTTCTTTTATGTATAATTCCACCAGCAGCTTTGATCTTTCCATACCTGTCATTGGGGTTATTTGGGCTATGGCAATCCTAAATTTTGATATTGGAAGGGTCCATCACTAATATGGGCTAGGAAGATGGAACTATGTGACGTTCTGGAGAGGCTGGGCTAGGCTTCAGGATTTATCTGGACCAGAGACCCATCTGGAGGTTGTAGGCTTCTGGCAAGTTACTCTAGTGCCTGGAACCCTTGTGGAATCTTATAAATTGCCCTAGGTGTTCTTTTGGATTGGTTCAAATGGTCCTGGTTGGGATTTGTCAGGTTATGATAGGTAGCAAGGTCTACCTGAAGCTTGTGTAAGAGCAACCTCCAGAGTAGCCTCTCAACTCTATTTGAACTCTCACTGCCACTGACACTTTATTAATTACATTTCTTTCCCCCGATTTGGTCAGGGTAGAATTGTTGATCCCATGGTGCCAGGTCTGTATTCATCCATGGGAGTCATCTCCCATGTCACCAGGGAGACTTTCACCCCTGGATGTCATGTCCCACACAGGGGGAAAGGCAATGATTTCATTTGCAGAATTGGCTTAGAGAGACTGAGGCCACATCTGAGCAACAAAAGAGGTTTTCCAGAAGTAACTCTTAGGCATGTCTATAAGTAATCTAAGATTCTCTGCTACCCATATAAACTTCACAAGAGTAAGCCTCATGAGCAAGGGCATGGCCTATTGATTTGGGTGTCCGTAAAGTTTGACACAGTATCAGGGGATTCCCTGATGGTAAAGTTTAAAAGTTCCATAGTCTTTTTCCCCCTCCCTCAGGGGACTTTGCCAATACTTTTTAATTATCTGCTTAATATACTCTAAGATGTTCCCAGGTATTACAATAATCTATACAGGATTAAAGGACCTCTTTCTCATTCTGTGCTCCCTGTGTTTCAGTTGTTCAAATGAGCTGTACAGATAGGTTGAATTAGATTATGCACTACAGTAAATTTCAATTACAGATCAAATAAACTTTTCTTCAATTGGTCTCAAAGAGTATGTGTAGTTCTAAAATATAGATACTGTCTTCCTTACTCCTACATTCTGAATTACTTTAACCCCAATCTGTTCAACTTCATTCTTATCTCTAAATATCAGGTTATATATATAAAACACTCTCTCAAAATTCAGAAATAATAATCATCACTCCAAACTTAATGTGTCTGCTCTAAAAGCTTACAATCTAGGCCCCTGTTTTCTTATAAGCATTTTCTAAAGGTGACCATACCATTGTTGTGTTTTTTTTGTCTCTAGATTATTTTTGTACTGAGAGGATTTTTATTCCTTGAAACAGATATGTACATCATATTATGAATTTTTAATGAGATTTCAATACACTACTAAAAAAAAAATATCTTTTCTCATCCCATCCTGAAAGGGTTGAGATATTTGTCTGAAACTTTTATTTCTGCTGTACAGATGGATATTACCTTTTGTTATTATCCATCCAATTCCACAATCTCTAGTTACATGATAATTAATCATCTTTCCCAATTCTATTTGTTTCTTATTTGTTTTGTATCCATACAGAAATTAGACATGAGTATTTTTGTTTGAGACTAACATTTTTATGTATAAAGTAATAAGTTTTATTAAGTTTACTAAATTTGTACCATTATATTGTACAAGGAACTTTAAAATTGAGAAAATGAGCATCTGTTTAGTGTGGGTAAGGAATGCACTGAATTCCTCGATGACCACCAACAACATATATTGATCACTTTTTTTTCAAATCTTGGAAAGTCAAGGTGAAATCCAACTTAAGCAATTCATCACTGATCATACCAGCTTGGCTAGAGTTAGATTCTGCTATCCCATGGTTTGTACAACAATGTATTCCAGTGCTCAGAGTTTTAGCTGGTTTCTTCTTCCTGTATTTCAATACAAGGAAAAGATTTAAGGGGTGGATCCAATTTAGGTAACTCCCAGATTCCCTCCATCCAATCCATCTCCTGGACATACACTCAATATGGACCATCAACTACTATTGCTACTGTGTTTCCTACCGGCAGAGATTTTGCTCTAAGCCAGAGCCAGGATTTTATTTTAAAATGACAGAACTGAACTAAAATCTGAATGTTCAACCTCAAAAATTTTCTTTCATTCAAGTAAGTGTATTGACATGAAAAGAGTGTTTTCTGAGAACTGTCATGGGGACATTTGTGTGCAGAGGGAATAAGGAAAATAAAAATCATCTAAGACCTTCCAGGTTGTCATAATTATCTCCCTCTCCTTTTCTTGCAAAAAAAAAATTTCCCTTGCAGAGACAGTGTGCTATTACTTCATCTGAAGAAATTGCCATGCAACGATATTTGTTCTTCTCAAGACCTTCCTCATACACTACTTATTGCTTCCAAAGGCAAGTATTAGGAAACTCCAAGCATGAAAGTAGCTGGCACAACTTTATTGATCTTGCTCTTTGGAACAGGTATCCTTTGACAGAAATGACCAATGGAAGTCCCCAAAATATTTGTTTATCTATCCCTAAGAAATAGAGTAAATCAGAAGTAATACTTCATCTTGGGAGATATTGCAGAGATTAGTGATCTACCAAAGAAGGTAAGAATGCAGAGTCAACATTTTCTATCATATTTCTGATTTATTAACATGTCTGGTCTCCGCAAAAAAATAAACAAATGAATTATGGTGGGTGATAGTGACATTCTAAGCAGAGCAATTTGCTGAAACTTTGGAATTTGGTATGATTCCAGAAATATTTCCACTTCATGAATGCATTACTGATGTCATGAATGGGGAAGAACAAAATCAGTTCACATTTATATTAAATGCCTCAAATTATGCATTCCTTGTCTTTCTCTATGGCAATGCTCTCTCTCCTTTTTCTTAATTTTTTCTACAGGAAATTTTATCTTTTGAACATTTTTCAGAATGTATTAATGGAATCATGCTAAGTGGATCTGTTACAGGAATTAGCAAGTGTGTTAACTGCTCAAGTAAGATAAATATATGCCATATGGTGAGAAAGAAATCCTATGAATTCCCAGAAGTCTGCCACATGGGTGTAATTTTTTGATGGCCTCAGAATTCACTAAGTCTTCTATGTACCCTTATCATCCATAAGCTGTCAGCCTGATAGAAGAGAATAAAGGCCTGCTAAGGGATCAATTAAGTAACCAGTTGAATTCAACTCTGTGAGAAGTTGAGATGTTATCCTCACAGTTCAATGTATGCATTGATACACTGCCTGATATATGGTACTGTTTCTCCATTTGCCTGGTATATAACATTATGGTATCTAATGGGTACAAGCAGACACCCTTAGGATCCCACATGCAAAGTCTTCAATTCCACCTGGGAAAGGTCTTTGTTCTTGTAGAATATAACATAACTGAGAGCACACCTTAGCCCTAACCCTAACCCTAATCCTATCCTTAACTCTAATTCAAATCCTAAACCTAACCCTAAATGTTGAAAATGGAACCAATATTTTGTGCTCTTCATAAAAGTGAAACATCAGGAAAGGAGAGTTACATTTCTGGCTGGGGTATTTGATTGTGATTATCATGAGTAGCTAGGGATGCTACTGTAGAAGACCCAGAAGATTCACCAAAGCATGCCTTAGTGTTTTCACACCCAATGATAACTGTAATGGGCAAGTGCAGCAACCACATCCCCACAGGAACAAAGAATTATGGGCTCAGAATCTTGGAGATCTTGTTTAAAGTTATCCCACCAGCCAAAATTCAAAAAAAACAGAACAAAACAAAACAAAGCTGAAATGTTGGCCAAGAATGAGAGAATGGATGGTATAAGAGAAAGATCATCTGTATCAAATTGGGTCTGGGAATTACTACTGCAATAAGGTATGCAGCTTAACTTTATATGTGTGTAAGTGTGTGTGTGTGTGTGTCTGGAGAGTATAGATAATATGGCTGGCCAACATCCTAGAGATGGTTGTGTAACTGATTTGACTTATATCCCCCAACTCAATAAAGAAATGAGGATATCTTGTTTCCAAAAAGAAACATGCACAAAAGAAATCAAAACTTCCTGAAGACCACATATTATATTGAGGAGGCAAGGAAACTTAAGGGTGTTTTAAGGAGTCTTAAAAATAAATAAATGGATTGTATTTATAACAATTTATGTATCTTGATAAATGTATGTGTCCTAATCTACCTCCCAAATGTTTTACTATATGATCTATCACAAACATTTGATATATAACCATCATCTCATCTTCTAACACTGCCAGTTGTTTTGACCTTCCCTGGAAGAGGACTGTTTTCTGGCAGGTTCTCCTTTGTATGCAACGGAAAGCTGATTAGATCCATGTAGATTCACTTGTTACTGTTTTCCTGGAAAGATAGTCATGGCACATTAAAGGAGCAAATTATGTAATATTATTCATTTCTGTGAATATAAGCACAATGTAAAAAAGGAAGCATATATACAGAATATTTTAATTTAAGGAATCATAAGAAACTATTAATAGTGATTATATTTTTAGGAAACGATGGAAAGAGAATATTGCTTTTCATTTTTTGATAGGTTTGAATTTTTATGTACCTGGAGCCATCTGGACGGTGACATTATGCACAAGCATATTTTATTTTATTGCACTTTGCTTTATGGTGTATCACAGACATTGTGATTTTTACAAATTGAAGGTCTGTGGCAACCCTGCATCAAACAAGTCAGTTGGTGCTATTCTAACAACACATGGCTCACTTTGTGTTTCATTTTAGTTAATTATCACAATATTTTCAGCTTTTTCCTTATTACTATATCTTTGGTGGTGATCTATGCTCACACATTACAGTTATCTCACCAGTCAAAATTCAAAAAACAGAGCTGAAATCTGAGAGAAATTGAAATCTTTCTGGAAGCAATTCACATACTAGATGCCATTAAGAACATTCATGATTCATGGGATGAAGTCAAAATATCAAAATTAACCTGAGACTGGGAGAATTTGACTTCATTCCTCATGGATAGCTTTGAAGGTTTCAAGATTTCAGTGATAAACATAACTGCACATGGAATTGAAATAGCAAGAGAACGAGGATTATAAATTGAGCTTGAAGATGTCACTGAATACCTGCACTTTAATGACAAAATTTTATCAGATGTAGAGTTGCTTATTATTGATGAGCAAGGAAAGTGATTTCTTGAGATAGATTATACTCTTGGTGAGGACAATGTGAACATTATGCAAATGACAGAAAATATTTAAAATATGATTTAAACTTATTCAATAAGGAGTCATAGTGTTTAAAGGTTTGACTACAGTTATAAATGTTCTACTGTGGGTGTAATATAGCTTCTCATGTCACCAAGATATCTTTTGTGAAAGGAAGAGTTGATCAATGTGGCAAAATTCATTGTTGTCTTATTTTAAGGAACTGATACAACCACCTCAACCTTCAGCAAACACCACCTCTGATCAGTGAGAAGAAATAAATAAAAAGACAAGACTCTTCACCAGCATTAAGATAATGACTTGCCGAAGGCATTTTGAGCAATGAAACTATTTTTTAATTGAGTATGCACAACATTTTTAAACATAACTGCTATTACATACTTAATAGACTACAGTACAATGTAAATATAACTTCAATATGTACTAAGAAACCAAAATAGTTCTGTGACTTGTTTTATTGCAATATTCAATTTGTTGCAGTGGTTGGAAACTGAAAGTGAAATATTTACAAGGTATGCTTGTACTGTGCTAATTTTCTAGCACTGCTATAATAAAATACCACAAACTGGATGCCTTAAAATCACAGAAATTGTTTCTCAAGTCTGGATGCAAGAAGTCTGAAATCTGTAGTGGATGAACTTTCCTTGTTTCTTCCTAGCTTCTGATGTTTTGCTGGAAATCCTTGCGCTTCAATCTTTTCCTCAGGTACCACAAGCATTTCCCCCTGTGTTTATATGTTCATAACTAATTCTCTCTATTTATAAGGAGAACAGTAATCTTGGATTAAAGCCACTCTTAATCTAGTTTGGCCTCATTTTAACTATAAATATCGTCAAAGACTCCATTTTCACATCACATGCATGTCTCCTGAGAAGACAGAATTCAACCCATTATATATACTTTTTTGTTTCCTTTTTAAAAATCATTTTATTATAAAAAGAGAAGCAATAAAAGTACACATTTTAAAAACTTCAAATTTTCATTTAATCATGGTGAAGTATTTATAATTTTTTTCCTCTCCTAAATATTCATGAAAAAGTACAAAAAATTTGCATTAATCTATAAGAACATAAAGAAACAGATAGACAGGAGATGCTATTTAGTGAATGATTTCCATGCTTTTTCCAAAATATGGGGAGGAGTGTTAGCTTTCTGACTTAGTACAGAGGGAAAAGTTAAAACCATCTGAAGGATAGAAAGAATAACAAGCTGATTAAACTGCACAGTGCCTGAGATGTTAGAAACTTGGAACATCATGTTCCAAAGATGTAGAATTGAAACATACATTGAATTGCAGGCAGATGATTATATTGCCCCAGGTGATTTTCCACACTGCTAGGAAACAGTACTTCTACAGTATCCTGCAGAAGATTAGATTTATTTTTGTTGTTATTTTGAGAAATTGTACTAGAAAATTTATGGTATCACTGTTAAGGGCAATGATTAAATATACAGCTGCATATACAAGGGCTAAATAAAAATCTACATAGTGAGCTATGAGGCCCTTACCTCATGCTGCTCCCAGGATGCAGTTGCCAGAACACAACCTCACCAATCTTTCAGTACTGTGACTCATCCTAACCAAGAGTGTAGTAGTTTCCTGTTTTATTGTTCTTTTATCCCAATAGAAAATATATGTCTGATATTATATTGTCTGATTATCCACAAGTCCAGCCCACAAGCAAACAAACCCCACATGTAAAATGTTATTAGTATTGGTTAATATAAATTAACCATTATTAACCATAGTGTTCTCTTTCTATGGTAGGCAATATATTTCTAGGAATATGAAGATGGACATCCATTTTAAGTCTTTTTGTTTTTCTGTAGCTTTGCTATGAAAGCAGCAAATACATGTGGAAAGCCTGACTGTTTCATGAGTCTTCCCTTCAATAGGATCTTTTAAGAAAGAATTGCTGGGAATGCCTTCAGTTAAAGGGCACACAAATGACCAGAGGGTAATTTTTCCATGGGCATTTTGCAGCAGCCAATGCATGCATGCTTATAATTTCAGAAATAAAGCCAATACCACTATATTGTTCATAGAGATGGGTTTAAGGCTTTTACCTTTTTCTTTTTATCTCCAGTGTTATCATATGAATGATTCAAGATTACAGTGATGTTACAGCTCTGATGAAGTATTATGGATATTTGTTTTTCTGTATTTCTTCTTTCCTAATAGGCACTTCTCATAGGCAAAAGCACTGATGGTCACCGTGTTATATACTATTATCACTATATGCTTAATTCAATTGATGCAATATGAAAAATGAATATCAGAAAAGCATTAAGATTTTACTTATCATACTCTATTTGTCATTATGATGTACATTTGGGTAGCTTCTAATATGAGTTACACCCATTTGAAACTTTGAAGCCATATACACTGCTTTTTTTAAAACTAGATATTTTGCATTACTCTGTATAATTTATTATTTGATTACTAATAGAATTAGGAAAATACCTGACTGTATTGTCAAATCAGTTTTCTTAATTTTTTTTGATATGTGTTTCATTTGTTTGTTTAGGGGTTGAAGCAGGGTAGAGAATGTTGGTAGGACACAGCAAAACAGAGTTGAGTCAATTGTAGCCCTTAGTACAGGGCAGACAATTCTCATAGGTCCATGAAAGGTTTCTCTTCTCTTTTATCTTATCCTATAATGTTTGTATCTTCTTTCTATCACCTATTTCTATTTGTCCTCACCCCACCTGGGCACTACCTAGTTTAACAGATGTCAGACTTCAACTTTTATTATGCTAGGTACTGCATATTTAGATCTGTTCAAAGTCTAATTAATCTCTTATTATATACTCTCATTAAATTACAGTATTTGATTCTGCCCTCCAGTTGCTCTAAAATGTTGACTTAGATGAATACCTACTAAAAAAGCCTATAGATGTTTGAGGTAACTTCATAAAGTTAAATGAAAAAACAGAAAAATTCAGTGTGGATCAATAATTAAGAAGTAAAACAAGCAAAAATTCAGTAAGGGTATAAACATACAGAATTTATAGGCATATGTAGACACATGCAATTAAACAGAATTTATAGGCACATGTAGACATGTGCAAAATTACACATCTGACATTCAAATAATGTATAGTATATGCATAATCAGATTGAGAATTTTTAAATTAAGTATTATGACATTAAAAAATACTCCATAAATTTTAAAGTGAGATTATACAGAACTCTAAACACAATTAATATATGGCAAAATATATATACACACACACAAAGATGGTTAGGGACATGTGTCAACTTGGCCAAGTTGTGGTACCTGTTTATCTGATTGGGCAAGTGCTGGCCTGTCTGTTGCAATGAGGACATTTCATAGGATTAGGTCATGATCACGTCAGCTGCATCCACAGCTGACTCCATTTGTAATCAGCCAAAGGGGAGTGTCTTCTACAATTAGTGATGCTAAATCTAATCACAGGAAGCCTTTTAAGGAGGACTCAGAGGAGACAGGCCCCATTCCTGCTTTGGCTGGTGAGCCTCTCCTGCAGAGTTCATCCAGACCCTCCATCGGAGTCATCAGCTTCACAGCCTGCCCTTTGGATTTGGACTCTGCGTTCCTGTGGTCATGTGAGACACTTTTATAAATTTTATATTTTCAAGTGTTCCCTGTTGATTCTGTTTCTCTAGAGAACCCTAACTAATACAATGACATTAAAAAACACTCAATAAATTTTAAAGTGAGATTATATAGAACTCTAAACACAATTAATTTATGGCAGAATATATATATATATATATATATATACATGTGTATGTGCATGTATATATATATATATAAGTATACACACACAAAGATATATACAATTAAGATATTTAAATCTAACCATGCTAAATATCCAAGTTATTAAGAAATAAACTGTGCTGGTTTGAATCTTTTATGTACCCAATAAAATCCATATTTTATTTCTAATTCAATTTTGTGGGAGCAACCATTTCTTTTAATCCTGATTCAATATTGTAGGACAAAAACTTTTGAGCAGATTATCTCCACCCTGATGTGTCATGCTTAATTATGAGGATGGTATTTTGGTTAGATAATATGGGAATTCACCCACTCCAAGACAGGTCTTGATTATTTTAATGGAATCATTTTGAAAGTAAACATTTTGGAGAGACAACACTGATGCTTGGAGATATTTGGAACCCAGCAGATGTTGCCATGATATGTTAAACAAGGTAGAACCTTGAGAGAGCCAAAGGAAGCAAAGAGATGAGAGCAAGCCTTGGAGAAGCAAACTAAATAACCCCCACAGGAACAGTGGCTGAAAGCAAAAAAGATCAAGACCAGCATGACTTCCCAGCTGATAGGAGTTCCAGATGCATCAGTCTTTATTAAAAAAAATTTTTTTTCATTGACAACTCTTCATGTACATACAGTTCGTACATGGTATACAATCAGTGGCCCACAATATCATAACATAGTTGTGTATTCATCACATAACCATTTTTTAGAATATTTGCATCACCCCAGAAACAAAAATAAAAAGAAAACAGAAGAAATGCATATATCCCATACCCCTTAGCCCTCCTGCTCATTGATCATAATATTTCCATCTACTCAATTTATTTCATACCTTATCCCCCTTTCTTGAATTAAGGTATCTTTTCCTGGATGACTTAGTTTGGACATTTCATATGCTCAGAACTGGAAACATGTAACTTATTAAATTCCCTTTATAAAAGCCATTCCATGATTCCCAGTGCCTGCCCATGCAAAAAAAAAAAGGAAAAAACCATTCCATTCCTGGTAAACTGCATGCTTGCAGCATTTAAGAAACTAACACTGATTTTGATACCAGAGAAATGGGGTGCTATTGTGTTTTGCAAATATCAATCATGTTGGAACAGCTTTTTAAATGTATGTATAATGAAATGGAAAGATTCTGGAAAAGTTGTGAGGATCAGGCTAGGGAAGGCCTAGAATGCTTTGAATTGACTGTTGGTAGAAAAGTGGACTCTAAGCATACTTTTAATAAGGCTTTAGACAGAATGATGAATGTGTCATTGCAAACTGGAAAGAATGCATTCATTGTAGAAAAAGTAAAAGTTGAGAGTGATGAACTTGGATATCTACCAAAAGAAATTTCCAAACTAAATGTGGAAAATGAAATTTGGCTGCTCCTTGAAACTTATAGTATAATGTGAGGGAAAAGAGATAAGTTGAGCACTGAACTCTGTGTGTGAAGAACAGAAATTGATATTCCATAAAATTCTGGGCTTCCAGAATGTGAGACCTTAGTAAATAGGGACTCAAGTAAGGATTTATCCAAATAAGGGTGTAATCAGCCATTACAGGATAAGTAAGGATTTGAGATATAGTTATCAAAAAATGATTTGTGGAAAGTCCTACTGCCTCATAGGTATGATTCCAACATGCTGCATAAAAAAATGGCAAGAGTGTTCTGGGATATTTATAAATGGAACTGCTGCCAGTCTAGAATAAAAGGAACAGAAAAGGGGCAAATTGAAGGAAAAATGGTTTTAGAGGCAGAAAACATGAAGCTAAGGTCTGGAGCCAGGAAATTGCAGGCCAGGAAAGGGGACTCACCAATATATGTGGAGAAGATGAGTTTGTTCCAGAAGCAGAGTATGGGTCTTCCTCTTCATTGCTCAAGAAGAGTTGCACCAACCCAGGCATTAGAGAAGGTGGAGCACATAAACCAGGGATTGGGGAAACCTGGCTGCCACCTCATTGTTCTGGAGGGGTTTATAATGAACCCCAGAGATAGTAGAGATCTTGGGTACTGCCCTGAAGTTTGGAGAGGGTGAAGCTGAGAAAAAGTGGTCTCCCCAATGTTTGCCAAGATTACAACCACTCCAACATTTGGAGAGGGAGCTTGGTCACTGTGTAGTCCCTTGGAAAGAGTGGGACTGCCTCTTTCTAAAGCCTGGAGGATAAACAACTCTCAGAATTTGAAATCTAATGGAGTTTTCCCTGCAGGCTTTCAGAACTCTTTGGTTCCAGTGACCCCTGTTTTCCTTCCAAATTCTCCCTGTGGAAATGGAAATATATATCCTATGATTGTCCTTCCTTTGTACATTGGCAGAAGTTAAATTGTTCTGAGTTTCAAGGTCCACAGCCAGAGGAAAAATTTTTGCCTTAGAACTGAACATGCCTGTAACTAACTTTGATGGGGCTTTGTACTGATTTTAACTTTGCATTGTATTTTTATTGTTACTGAAATGTTTGACAGCTTTGTGATATTTTGATGGAGTAAATGTATTTTGTATGTGGAAAAAAAACAAGTTTCTATTGCTATCTGGAGGGTATAATGTTTCAGTTTGAATCTATTATATACCTAGCAAAACCATGTTTGTTCTGATCCGATCTTGTGGGAACAGCCATTTATTTTATTCCTCATTCAATGTAGCCGAACAGTAATTTCTGATTAGATTATCTCCATGGTGATATGACACACTCAGTTCTGGGTGTGACCTTTGATTAGATGTGATGGGACTTCACCTATTCCAGGGTAGGTCTTGATTAGTTTACTGGAGTCCTTTAAAAAAGGAAACATTTTGAAAAGACAGAAGAGATGCTTTGAGAACAGTTGCTTCACAGAACAGAGATGTGGCTGCATGGAGATGTCTGGACACCAGCAGATTTTGCCATGAGATGTTAAGCAAGGCAGAACATGGAGAGAGTCAAGGGAAGCCAAAAGATGAACGCCATCCCTGGAGACACAAAGTTAGGAATCCCCACATCAACAGAGGCTGAAAGGAATGAAGCCCAGGAGCAAGGAACCAGTATGCCTTCCCAGCAGACAGAGGTGTTCCAGGCACATCAACCTCTCTTGAATTAAGGTTTCTTTCACTGAATGCCTTAGTTTGGACATTTTAGTAGGCTTAGAATGCAAATGTGTAATTTATTAAATTACCTTTTTAAAACCTGTTCCATTTCTGTTATATTGCATTTTGCCAGTACTTAAGGAACTAATGCAGAAAACATTCTGAAAAGTTTAAGAAATGCTTTATAATTGGATGGTAACAAATCAGCTTCCACTTCAATATATAAAGAGCTTGGAAGTTGTCACTACCACCTCCACAACAAGAAAAACAACCAAAACTCAACAAATCCATTCAAATTTTTCAGAAAATTGTGGTTACAGTGTAAACTACTCCATCCAAACTGTTAGAGAGAGGCAGAAAGAGAAAATAACAACATGGAGTAGAAATCAGCATTAGAGATAGAATCAGGTAGGAATGCCTGGAGGATAATTGACAAATTTCTCTACACTGGGCATGATTTAGCTTGACAAATAAAAAATGTATGGGCACATTCTTAAAAGAATTCCCTTCTTATGTTCATGAGTCTTACCACCAGTCATCTCACCAAATTGTCACCAAATTTACAGCAAGGAAGGGGATATGAAACCACTATAAAGTAAACCTAGTGAAGTCTATTCTTATGAACATATGCTTGTCCACAAAGGAAACAAGCCTACATGACTTTTTCCAGAATGTAATATAATTGGGGGAAGGGAAATACCTAATTTAACACTGCCATGTGCTGAGGGGAGGGAAAAAATCTGAGAAATATTTATGAATTTCATAGCTCAAGAACACAGGCTCACAAAATGAGTAAGACTTAATCACTGAACTGTATAATTCTTCTCTTTCACCCACATTTACCACATCAATAGGGTTCCTGTATAATAACAGGTAATTAGAGTTGAAAAGAATTGCAAGGCTCAGACCCCTTGGAAGAAACAGTCTATAAGGAAATCCAAAGACAAAGGGGAAAAATAAATAAGGACACCACAGGAAATGTTAGCATTTGACACCTACAGCTAAAGAAAATAATAAATATAGCCTATTTCCTAGCTAAATAAATGTAAAACCTCACATTAAATGCCCATTTAACAGAATTATTTTATACAATATATCATTCTGGCTTTCATAAAAAATTATAAATCATGCTAAGTGGCAAAAGAATACAGTATGAAAAGACATAGCAAGCATAAGAACAAGACTCACTTATGGGAGATTTTGGAATTATCAGAACAATAATATAAAATAATGATTATTAATGTGTCAAGAATTTTAATGGTAATAGTGGACAAAATGAGAGGTCAGGTGGATAATACAAGCAGAGTAATTATAACTCAAAAAGAATCAAGAAGAAATACTATAAATCATATATACTATAACAAAAATGAAGAACATATTTGATGGAGTCATTAGTAGAATGAACATGGACAAGGATAGAATCACTGAGCTTAATATATTGACAGAAACTTCAAAACTGAAAAACAGAGAAAAATGAATGAAAATGTCAGAATGTCTTTGAATTATGAAACAATTATAAAGGTGTAACACATATGTAATGCGAAAGCTAGAAAGAGAATTTAAAAAGAAAGGCATAGAGACACATTTGAAATAATAAAAGCTGAGAATTTCACAAAACATGTCAGACACCAAACTTCATGTCCAGAAACTTAAAGTACACCAAGCAGAATAAACACAGAAAAAAATCTAAAACTAGGCAGATCATACTCAAATTGCAGAAAATCAAAGACAGAGCAAATCTATTTAAATCTCTTAAAGCAAATCTCTTAAAGAATCATTGTGAAAAAATTACATAATCTATAAAGGGACAAGAATAACAATGACATTGAACTTCTCTTCAGAAACCATGCAAGCAAGAAGAGAGTGTAGTGAAATAGTTTGAAAGAAGCAACCACCAAATTTGAAATACCCACCCAAATAAAGTTTCCTTCAAAATTAAAGGGAAAATAAAAACTTCCCCAGACCAATAGGAAGTGAGAGAATTTGTTGCCAGTAGATCTTATTTGCAAGAAAGATTAAAAGTAGCTTGTTAGAGAGAAAGAAAATAATATTGGTTAGAAATTAGATAGACACAAAGAAAAGAGGAATGTTTAAGAAAGAATAAACAAAGTTAAGATAAAATTGTCCAAATTAATAATAGCAAAATATATTGGATAATTAAAGCTTATGGATAAGTGAAACAAATGCCAGAAGTGTTATCAAGGAAGGGTGGGAGAAATTGAGAATACAGTTTTAAAGTACCTGTACTAACCATGAAGTTGCATAGTGCTACTCGCAAGTGAACTGAGATTGGCAGTAAGTGAATATGACAAATTTCAAGGCAATCAATTTTTTTAATGTAATTGAGAAGCTAACAAAGAAGAGAAAATGGAATCATATTAAATGCTCCAATGAAATGAGAGAAGGAAAAAATAGGAGGATGAACAAAAACAGAAGAAAAAGCAAAGGAAAAGGAGTAGAAAACCATTTTAAATATGGAAAATATTCATCTCAGTATGTCAATTATAAGTATTAATATGAATGTCTAAATATGACAATTAAGAACAAACAATTTCAGAGTGGAGTAAAACAAATCCAAATATAAATATTTTTAAATAAAAGCACAGATAGATTAAAAGGAAAGGGATTGAGAAAGATATACCATGTTATCACTAATCTTATTAAAGTTGATATCAATATATTGGTATCAGATAAAGCAGATTTCTTAGCACCAAAATTATAAGAAAAAGAGGTGCAGTAGATAAATATGAAGGAGTCAATTCTCCAAAACAATCATTAAGTTTTATGTGCTGATCAACAGAACACCAAAATATGTGGAAAAATGGATAAAACTTCAAGAAGAAACAGACAAATTCACTATAATAGTTCATACCATCAATCAACTGGATCTAACTGACATTTATAGAATATTTCATCCAACTACAGCAGAATACATAGTCTTCTTATGATCACATGGGACATCCACCAATATAGACCACATCCTAGGCCATAAAACACACCTTGACAAATTTAAAAGACTAGAAATCATACAAAATATACTGTCAGATAAAAATGGAATTCTATTATAAGCCATAACAGAAAGAAAAAAACAGGACAATTCCATAATATTTGGAGATCAAATGAAATTCTTTTAAATCCCACAGAAACAAAAAATGTCACAAGAGAAATTTTTAAAATATTTTGAGCTAAATGGCAAAAAACAACCTATGAACCTGTAGGGTGCACAAAAACAGTGTATAGAGGGAAACTTAAAAAATGAAACACATATATTAGAAAAGAAGAAAGATCTAAAGTCAATAATCTAGATATCTGGTTGATCAAGATGGTGGCATAAGATACTCCACGGTTCCATTCCCACAGAGAATCTCTGAAAAACTAAAAAAGCTGGCAGAGCCATCTTCCTCATAGCTCCAGAAAACAAGGATGGCTGTAACTGGTGATTGTTGGATCAAGAAAACAGAAGCTGAAAGCAATAAAATGTGAATTATTAATTTGTGCAGTTTAATGTTAGGGTTATGAAAAAAGTCTTGATAATGTATAGTGATGATAGTAACAAAACACATGAATGTAATTAACACCACTGTATTATTTATATGAAAGTAATTAAAAGTGAAAATTTTAAGTATTCCATGTGATGCTAGAATAAAATAAAACAGCAGCATAGTAATGTGCAACACAAAAGTGAAACCTGATGGAAAGTTTGGACTATAATTAATCAAAAAATTACAGTAATATCCCCTCATCATTTATCCCCTCATACATAGACCTTTGGGGCTAGTTTTTTTTGCTTTGCAGTGTGCCTTTTAGTTTCTTCATGTCTTTGATAGGTATGATAGGGCATTTCTATTAATTTATAACAAAGATACCACCCTAATGCAAAATGTTAAAAATGGGGGTGAATATATGGGAACTATTTTTTGCAAGATATTTCTGTAAATCTACGTTTTTTCTATTAGGAAAATGTGATAGCAGATGCCCTCTCCATGCCCCCTTACACAGACTGGATCTAGTGCTCTAACTGTGTTTCCCTTGCTTTCTTCCAGAAAGAGCAAAATAACCTGTATGCACTTACTGGGGTGCACATTTATCAACGTCATACTATTGGGTGGCAACATGAAGGACTAAACCAGTATACTCCTTTCTGGTTCCCCTTCCAAAAACTTGCCCTGCAGGCAAGAGGAGCTGAGTGACAGCTAAAGTTTTTGGAAACTGTATGTACCCCACAAAAATATGTTCTTAAATGTAATACATTCCTATGGATATGAACCTATTGCAAGTCATATCTTGTGGTCAGGTTACTTCAGTTAAGATGTCAGTTGGTGTCTTACTTAATCCACCTCAGTTTTCTGAGACTGTGAAGCATATTTCCTGTGGATTGAGGATTGTGTGGCTGCCACCCCACTGTTCTGAGAGGGGTGATACTGTGCTCTAGAGATAGCAGAGTATATGGCTACTACCCCAGTTTTTTCAGAGGCTAGAAACTTCACCCCCATGTTTGGGGAGAGCATGGCTGCTGAAGAAGCACTTGGAGTATGTGGAGCTACCACTCCGTCAGATGCAGAGGACAAAACATTGTACCACAGATATCTCTCAGACTTTGACTTTTAGTGGAGTGTTTCCTAGAGTCATTCTTAGATTACAACATTACTCAATAAACAAAAGTGAAGGAATTCTTCATCAATAGACCTACCCTACAAGAAGAATCAGTATAAAAATTCATGACTGGCCATTTCTCTTCCCAAACAAAATGAACAACCAGGTGCCACTGCTCAATGTTCTGCATGCTGGGAGGATTACTCTTTACCACAGTCCTTCAGGGATGTCCTAGAAAGGGCTGCCCACTTTCAGGTGGTATCTGTTTATCATGCAGAACCATCTGTAAACTAAGCCAGAGTTTCCTCTTTTTCAGTCAGCTGATCATAAACGGAATTCCCCAAAAAGCCACAAGTTCGGACTGGGCTGGAAAAGAGAAGGCTGCATGCAGGGAGTGAAGGCAATGGGCATTTGGGCCATTTCTTCCTGTAAATCATTTGTGTCTTTATGGTCTTCTTGAAGTTTATCTAGTATATAACACTTTCATTTTATGATTGAGTGCCTCTGTGCACACCCAACATTAAGGCTTCGTGGGTGAAACAACACACAGTTCATGATGGGTAATTCCAGTCTCATGGTAACTTTGTAGCCCAGAGATCAGCATCCAGCCAGAGGCAGGCCAAAAGCTGTTTCTCAAAAGGAGCATTGTTATGTGAAGTGGGTGTCAAGGCTGTGCACTTATTTCATAATTGTCTCATTGTGATTCTCCTAGAGGCCTGCCCAATGCTAAAGACAGCAACTCTATTTAACACAGAAACTTCCAGTGTCATTGGATTTTCAAGTGACTCTGTCAAGAGAATTAAAAACAAGGTACAGACTAGGAGAAAATATGTGAAAATTCGTATCTGTCAAAGGACTTGTATACAAAATATACAAAGAACAGTTAGAACCGTTTAAATGGTTTAAAAACTGTTAAAACTCGAGTGAAAAAGCACTCTAAACAGAGACCTCACCAAAGATAATGAACAGATGACAAATAAGCATTTTAAAATTTTCAGCATCAATAACATTTAAGATTTGCAAGTCAAAACAATAAGATACCAATATACACTTAGTAGAATGAAGAAAATCCAAAATACTGGCCCCAAAGTCTGGCAAGGATGTGGAGTATTAGGAACTCTCAGTCATTGCTGATGGTAATGCAAAATCATACAATCATTTTGGAAGACAGTTTGAAAGTTTCTTACAAAACTGTAAGTAGGCTTGCCATATTATCCAGCAATTACACACTTACATATTTACTGAAGGAGCTGAAAATGTATGCCCAAACAAAATCCTTCACGGGAATGTTTATGGGAGTTTTATTTACAATGCCAAGAATTCCAATGAGCTAAGATGTCTTTTCATCGGTGAATGAACAGACTGTGATGCATCCATAGTGTGGGTTATTATTAATAGAAATGCCCTATCATACCTATCAAAGACATGAAGAAACTAAAAGGCACACTGTAAAGCAAAAAAAACTAGCCCCAAAGGTCTATGTATTGTCTAACATTCTGGAAAAGGCAAAACTGTAGCATCCGTAAGAACAGTGATTGCCACAGGCTATTGATGAGAGAGGGAGGGATTAAGATGTCAATCAGAGGGGATTTTAAGGTGAGGAATCTATTCTGTATGATATCATAATTGTGTATCCATGATTTTCTGTATTTCCCAAAACACACAGAATTGTAAACATAAGAATTCAATTCTAATGTATAGCATAGACGTCAGTTACTAATAAAGTATCAATAATGTTGGTCCATTAGTTGTTACGAATTGCCACAATGATGCAAGATGTTAATAATAATGGAAACTAAGTATGTGTTTGTGTGGTGCAGAGGGGCTGGTATATGGAAACTATGTGATTTTTGTACAATTTTTCTAAAATATAACAATGCTCTAAAAATGGAGTTTATTGTTAAAAAGAAAATGAAAACTATAAAATATTATCAAATAAACATAAAGTTTTAAAATATAGCAAGAAAAGATGTTCCTAGGAAAAAAATATTTCTAAAGATAACTTGAAAAGAATTACAAAAACTGGATCATATTTAACTATAGGAAACTGAATTAATAAAAAATAACCCCATAGAGGTGCATGGGTGGTTCAGTGGTAGAATGCTCACCTTTCATGAGGGAGACCTGGTTTGATTCCTGGGCCATGTACCCCAAAAATTAATTAATTAATTAATTAATTAACACCACAGAGGAAATGTCAGCCCTAAATGGGTTTATTAAAATTTACTGTAGTTTCAAAAAATAGTTTATTCTAATGTTAGACAGTTCCATAGAAGAATAAAGAGTAAAATATCATTAATTAATTTTGCCAGATCAGTTTAAAAAGAAGGAAAATTAGTTATTGGTTCCTCTTCTACCAAAATTGAGTCTCTGAAAAGTGTTGACAAAATATTAGCAAAACTACTCCTATTTCGTATTTAAAAAGTGATTACTGCTCCAATACCATATTAATTTTATCCTAGGTATTCTAGGTTTATTATTAGAAATCTGATAAATTTTATCTACAAAATAAGAAATTTAAAGTGGAAAATCAATTTTTCAATAATGCAGAAAAATGTGATGAACTTAATTTCATAGCAAAACTCATTGTATACTAAAAATATATGGCTCTTGCTTACTACAAAAAAACAGCATGTATATTAAATCTTACAAAAAACATTATCTTAAAGGGAATAAGTTAGACACATTTCTCTTTAAAAGTAAGAATTAGACAAAGATGCTGCCAACATATTATAATGCAGATCCTAATCAGCACAATGAGAATATAAAATTTTAATACAAAGAAGTGGATAAGAGGTACTTCAGCTAGTCTTATTTGCAGATGGCATGACCATTCACACAGAAAACCTGAAAGATCTACAGATTTTAATAGAAATAATAAAGGTAGAGCAACATAGTGACTAACAAATCAATTTACAAAAATCAATTACATGCCGGTGTGCCAGTAGCAAACAATCAAAAATGTAATTAAAACTAACATACACAATTTACAAGCCTTTGGAAATGTTAAGTGCCTAGGACTTTCTTAGAATTTTCTGTGTAGTATTCTATTGCTAAAATATTTCTCAAAGTGGTTGTGTAATTTTGCACATCAGCAGTGTATGGGAATTTCAGTTCTACATCCTCACTAACAATTAGAATCTTCAGGGTTTTAAATTTAGATATTCTAATATGTGTGTAGTGGCATCACATTGAGGTTTTCATTTACATTTCCTTAATAATTAATGATGCCGAACATATTTTCATGTGCTTTCTTGCTATCTGTATATCTTCGGTGAAGTACCTCTTCAAATATTTTGCACATTTCATTATTCCTGTGGGCTTAACACTTTTTATTTACCTCTATTTCTTTCAAAGTTCTTAATTTTGTTGTCATCCAATTTATTTCACTTGTAGATTATGATTTCAGAGTCATAACTAAGAAAACATTGTCCAAATCAAGATTAGAAACATTTTTTCCTATGCATTCTTCTAGAAGTTTTATGTATTATTGGGTTTTGCAATTAGTTTGAAAATCCATTTTGATGTAATTTTTGTATGTAGTGTAAAGTGCTTAAGCAATTTGTCACTGTCTTTCTTTGACAATTATTCCTTCATCCAAGGAATCTAGTCATTTTTATCACATGAATATCCAATTGCTAAAGCAATGCTTTTAAAAAAGATTGCAATTTCTGCATTGAATAAATTGCCTTTGTCCTATTATTGAACAGCAACTGACTATATGTGTATATCCAAATCAATACACTTCTGAGTTTATGATTTAGGCTCAGTGTTGGATTTTTCTACTTAACTCTTATTCAGGATGTTCAGAACTGATATATCAAATATGATTTGCCAGAAACCTAGGGGATATTCTCTAATAAACCACTCATTCCTTTGCATATAACTCCCATATCCAAAGACTTTTGCTTCTAAATCTATTTAGAATGCAAGCTTTTTGTTCTCTTTTTGTTTTTGTTTTTGTTTTAATCACCTACCTCAGTTGTTTATTTTCTCTTCTGAGGAGTTTAAAGTGAGTGCAAATTATTCTTCTATTTGACCATCTTCCATCTCTCCTCTATATCTCCATCCTATTTCCAACCCTTTGGTAATATTCCATATCCTAAAAAACGCAGGTGAAACTCCTTGATGTGACATGTATCACTTTTTATAATCTGATTATCAAATATCTCTTCAGCCACATTCACTACCAGACTCTGGTTTAGTAATTTATCTTAAATACTTAGTGTTGAAACCACTGTAGTTCCTCAAACAATTTATGTTGTCAGACACTTTGGTACATTGTTTTGGTCCTTCATCTCCATGAGTGGGAAAATTAGTAAGTTTTGTTCAGTCAAAATTTTGAAACTAAGCTGAAGAATGAAAGTGGGCAGGACTAACATCTGCAGTGAAAAGAGTAAATGGAAACTAGAACCTTATATTGTGGATAAGGTTGAATTTGGCAGTGGACTGTAGAATAGACAAAGAAAATTGAGGTTCATTATCTGGGGAAAGATAAACTAAAGGATATGCATGATAGTGATCATGATACCATTTTTGTTGAAACGGGCCTTTCTTTCCCACTAAGTCAAGGATGTTTTCCACCTCCAGAGGTTCCCTGCATGCAGTCAGTAGTTCATTTAATCTCTGACCCCTTTATAGAACCAGAAAACTATTGTTTCTGGGACCTGGGCACTAGGGCTTACCATAGTGGAATGTGGGGCTGTTTTTCACAGATGTTGTGTAAATGCAAAATTAAGCCTATGTATTGTATAAGACCAGAGCAAGCTCTAGGCTCTGGTCATTAGCGGCCAAGGGGAATTTGCTGCTTATTTCTTAAGTAGGCATACCTGGGAAGATAAAGAAAAATCAAAACATAAAGAACCAGGGAGAAAGAAAATAAAATGCCTGCTAGAATATGAATAGGGCTGGGACTATGGTTTAAGACATTCAAATAGCTATTAGGAGATGTCTTTGAATTCATGGGCTAGGACAACATTGGAAGTGATATGGTGTGAGCACTCTTGATGTTCTCACTATATGTAATGCATTTTCCTCTTTATACAGCTTGTTCTCTGTTATTAATCCTTTGGGACTTAACTCAGATATAATTTCTTGTAGGACCTAACTCTGTCCTAACTTATAGAAAGACACATAACAATTTTAAAAAATGAACATGAATGTGCCTACCAGTACTTATTAAAATTTAAAAAAATGGTAAACCAGTATCTTTTACATGAAGATAATGTATATAATACTTACAAATGGTTTAATTAAAATTAAATAGAGAATGAGTAGGTGGAGAACAGGACAGTTTTAGGGCAGTGAAACTATTCTGTTTGATACTATAGTGGTGTAAAAATATCATTATGCCTTTGCTAAAATCAATAGAACTGTACAACACAAAGATAAATCATAATGTAAGCTATAGACTTTAGTGTAACAATATGGTATCAATAGTTATTCATTAATTATAGCAAATGTACCACACTAATGTGAGATGTTAATTATAGGAGAAACTGTGACAAGATATCATATATTCTGAAATTTTTTCTTCAAATATAAAACTCCTCAAAAAGTATTCTATTCAAATATATAAATAATAAATGCATACATTAATAAGTAAATAAATAATAGTATAAACCACAGGGGTTTTTTTACATAGATACAAGTTCAAGACCATCATTGTTCTTCTCTAGGTATTTATTTATTTATTTATTTATTTATTTAACATGGGCAGGCACCAGGAATCGAACCCAGGTCCTGTAGCATGGCAGGCGAGCATTTTTGCCTGCTGAGCCACCCTGGCCCACCCCTTCTCTAGTTATTTGATTAAAACAACTTGTTTAGTATTCCAAAGCTTCACTATATTTAGATAAAATGAAATAATCATGATTAAAAGAGTTATGTAGCAGATGCGTGTTAGCACGTCAAATTCCTATTATAGTAATGGTCACAGTATGTACACCAAGATGCCAGGTACCTTTCTCCTTAGCTAAGTTTATTTAATAAAAATTAAAGGTAAAAATTAGTTGAAACTCTGGTGTCTTAGAGAATGATATTTAGTCTAATATTTAGACAACAATTATATACATAACATATTCATTGAGTATTTGATACAATGATTGAATTACACATGTCTATGTGTTCACCTTTTTAAAATAAATATTTTATTTTCTATAATTTTAGATTTAAAGGAAAGTTGCAAATATGTTACAAAGTTTGTATATACTCCACATCCAGTTTCCCCTGTTAGTACCCATACTTGTCCTCTTATGGTACATTTATCACAACTAATTAACAAATGCAAATGCATTATTATTACCTAAATTCCATACTTTATTCAGAGTTCCTTTGCTTTGACCTAACATAATTTTTCTAATCCAGAATTCCTTCTAAGATACCACATTACACTTAGGCACCTCTTGACAGTGACTGTTTCTCAGACTTGCCTTGTTTTTGATGACCTTGAAAGTACTAAGGATGAATGGACAAATTTTTTAGCCATTATCAATCAACTGGGGTTCTTTGATAATTTTGCCATTATTAGATTGGGGCTATGAATTTTAGGGAGGAAGACCACAAAGGGTACATGCATCAAACATATCAAGAATATATATTATCAACATGCCTTTAGCACTGTTGATGTTAACTTTTATCATTTGTTTGACATAGTGTTTGCCAGGTTTCTCCACTATAGTCACTCCTCCTCCCCCTCCCATTTTTCATACAGTACTCTTTGGAGGAAGTCACCATGTACATCTCACACCCTAAATGAAAAAGTTATGCTGTATCTCCTTGAAAGTTTAATATCTATATAAATCATTTGGAATTGTTTAATTGTTCAATGTGGCTATATGGGAGATTTGTCTGCTGACACCCCACCTATTTATTTGTCCTTGGATCACTTGATCAATCAGTATGGACCCATGGATATTAATTTTATAGTTTCAGATAAAGTCCAATACTCTGCTATTTATTTTGATTCACAAGTTTTTCCAATTTTAGCCATTAAGAACGCTTTCAATGTCATCTGTGCCCTTTTGCTATATTCTCATCATTGTGCTTGTATGTGTATGTGCTGTGTTTGTTTTTTTTTTCTTTTTGAGTGACTGTGTGTGTGTGTGTGTGTGTGTGTGTGTGTGTCTGGCTTTTTTTCAGTTCTTCCTTGCTTTCTGGCACTAAAGTATCTGCCTGACCATGTTTTATATTCTTTGTCACAGTCCTAGAATCAAGCAAATTGTCCAGGATCCTGTTTCATTTACTGAAAAGTGATTTTGGAAATGATGATCTGTGCACTGGGTGATCATGTAATTGTATTCTAGTAAAGAAATGTCTTTGGGATCCAACTGAAAACTTTAATTGCAGAAAGAAATAGGCCTCCTATTATCACATAATCTAAGAAGATAAACTGAAGATTAGGTGCTGCCTCATATCTGGCTTGTATTTCTTAATTGAAAGAAATGGATTTTGCATCATTCATGTAGAATATTCCTCCAGGGAAGGCAAAAAAAAAAAAAGGATTTCTCCATGAAAAAACTTATACTATGGTGGCTTTCAGAAAGTGTGAGATGAAATTGGGAGCAACTTAGCTTGCCTCATTCAGGCACTTGAGAACCTATGCTTCTTTGTGAGATCAAAGATATACTCTTCCAGAGTCATCAGGCAGCATATTAGAAGCAATTTTTTCTTCTTATCTCAGTAAGTGGCTTCCAAATTTCCTTAGGAATAAAGGAGGACAACTGAACACATTAATATCTGCAGAAAAGTTGGTAAGATTTTTATTGTGGAATAATTTATTTGAATTTATTAGTACTCAGAGAAGTTCAATCTGGCCAAGTCCATGCTAAGACATACAAAATGCTGTGGAAGCATGGAAAGTACAGGAATATTTCTAAAAGTAATTTAAAATCTAAATTAAGAAGTTGGAAATATAAGATTTGCACATCATTACTCGATGGGAATGTGCACTACATGGTAAGGACTACTAGTAGTGAGAAGAAAGAAAATAGAAATAATATCTGTTTGGGTTCCAGAAATTACTTCATGGAGGTGACGATTTTGTCATAGATATAATAGATGCAAGATTCCCAACTTTCAAAGGAAATAAAATAGTATGGGGCATTATAGATTTTATGTATGTGAAATTTTTGATCATTTAATTCATTCAACAAATATTAATTAAGCTCTTACTTTTATTCCAGATTCTTAAATTCAGCTGTGAACAAATAGATAGACATCTATATCCTTACATTAATTTGTTCTACTAGGTGTCATTCTTATGACATGTATTCTATTATATGTCAATTATGTAAATTATACATATGTATGGATGTCTATATTTTTATCTATCTACCTATCTATTTAAATACTTAGTTAATAGAAGCTACAAACACTCTTCCACTTCCTTTTGCTGAAGTGCTTTGCAAAAATACATTAGGAAAACATCCAAGAATGCAATTGAACCTATAGTTAAGTTAATGTGGTGGTGTATGATATAAAGAGTATTAAGTTCCAAAACTACCTCTATATCTGATTTACCACTTTACTCAAACTCAGAATATCAGTATTGTCCTAAGAATATTGCAGTTCTTCCTGCCTAACTCAGAAGAGTGTTTTGTGGTCTCAATAATATTCCAAAGAAAATATGGGATCAGATCGTTTTCTAAGATAAGATTTTAAATTCTTTAATGCAGTGCCTGACTGCATTAATTTCTGACTATCACCAAAGTGCACTTCTTAAAAAGTACAGTATCCTCCAATCTCTGATGCCTAGAAAATGGTTTTACTCTCCAGAGACTACAGTTATTTTGCCTCTATTTGGTATTCCTCTAAACACAATCTATTTATATAAAAGTGCATTTGTAATATAAATTACCCTATTTTTAATGAATATTTTACTATCCTAAGTATATAGTTCTGTCATCAGATTTTTCACTTTACAATATATTTTAGAGGCTATTGACTTTATATCTTCTTCGTTTTTATCAATGATTGTATAAAAGTATCAATTCTGATTTGTCCAAGCCCCTTCTGATGGACATTTCACTTGTTTCTCACCTTTTGGTCCTCTGCAGATGGCTTCAAATATTGTTTCTGTACATGAGTAAGGTATATCTAGGAAATGGAAACAGTAGGCTAATTTCTGTGTGTAGTTGTAACATTATAGATGTTGAAAGCACCCCCTAAGTGACTGCACTTGACTTCAACTCCTATCAAAATATATGAAGTTGACAGTTTCCCACACCTTTGCCAGCACTATATGGTAAAACTGTTCATCAAAAGGTCATTTTATTAATACAGTAAATGAAAAGTATACCTAATTGGGATTTTTATTTCATTGTACTTAACTATTACTGAAATTGGATATATTTTCATATGTTTAATGATAGAGAGAAAGGTCTTATAAAATTGATTTTTTGACTATAATTAATTTTTTGTCATTTTTTAATAGTGACTTGTGAAATCTATTAATATTTGAAGAAATTATGATTCAGTTTTGTAAATATATTCTACTATTCTGACACTTATTTTGCATTTGATTATGCCATTATTTGTATAATGTACATAATACATTACAGAAGTGTGCACATAAATATACGTTATAGTGATAAAGTACATTAAACACTTTCTTCTAGTATCTGGCATATAGCTAGACACAAATAAACATTAGTTTACTTTTTGTTTTGTTTTCTCTTTGATGTCAGAGTATAGGATATTTAAGTGTATAGATGATAAAAAATTCTATTGTGTATCTTCAGCTATCAATTGGGTCTTCCTAAATTCAGTTTCTAAATCCCTGGTAATTAAGCTGCAATCCTGAAATTTGAAAGAATGTTCTGATTTAGAGAAAATGTCCTCTCTCTGCTTTTCACTAACTATGGATGGTCTCAGTGTTTCACTGTATCTTAAGATTATGATGAGAGAGTCAGGAAAAAAATGAATAAGGGGAGAATTCAAATGTGGGCAACATGGCACGATAAGAAAAGTACAAAATTGAATGAGAGGTTGAATTTAGAACAGGAAATGATGAGAAAGACATGAGAAGTAAATTATAAGAAAATATAATTAGACAAGGCAACAGATAAGAATTTGAGTTTGCTGGACTAGGTTGACAAGTTTGCTGGCTTGTTTATCACACTATTTTTCTCTCATTATCACACAACTCCTCGGTTAGCTAAAATCTTACGTCTATTGTATATGTGTGTGTGTATGTCAGTAGGTTTTATTAAGGAAGGTCTTCTCAACTCTTTAGATAATCATTCACTGAATTTTCTGAATTTTACTGGAAGAATTTTTAAAGAATGGATTGCCAGATTCAAGAAGTATGAAAAGGCACTGAAATAAGTTGTGAATGGATATTCTTTACTTTTCTAACACAGCTTCCTTAATACTGATAGGGACTTTTTGAAAACTAAAGAAAGATATTCAGATCAGAAAATTATGTAGTTGTGACAAATCCACAAAATTAGTTTATTATGTCAGAAGGATCATTTACTTTTTCATTATTTTCCTATTGCACCTTCTATGCAATCAGGTAAATAGTTTGAATAAGTATGATAAATTGCAAATCATTCAGAAAAAAATCAATGCACAGATACATAACTGATTTCCCACTCTTAAGGGGGGATGTTCAATAATCAAGCTTATATTCAAGCTCCAAATGTGTTCATTTTATAGAATTAGTTCTTTTCTCTTTGCAGATTAACTTTCTAACATGTGCTTTCCTCAAACTGACTTAAACAGTGGAGCAAAATACAGTGTAATGATTCATAGTGTTAGAATTGAAAATGTTTTTTAATATTCTTAATTTTCTATTCAAGAACAGTGAGTGGGGAATTTGCTCATTATTGTGATCATAATGTTCAGTTGGACACTTGAGAGTCTCATGTACTTTTTTCCATTTTTTTGTCCTTTGCTGATGTCTGCTTTTCAACTTGCACAGCTTCTTGACTAATTTTGAATGTTCTCTCTGCACAGAAAATCATATCCTACAATGAGTGCATGACACAAGTCTTTGCACTGAATTTTTTTTTTAATTTTTTTATTAATCAAAAAAAAGAAAAGAAATTAACACAACATTTAGAAATCATTCCATTCTACAAATGCACTCAGTAATTCTTAGTATCATCACATAGATGTATGATCATCATTTCTTAGTACATTTGCATCGATTTAGGAAAAGAACTAGCAAAACAGCAGAAAAAGATATAGAATGTTAATATAGAGAAGAGAATTAAAATAATAATACTAATAATATATATATATATATATATAAAGGAAAAAGAAAAAAACAAAAACAAAAGATACAAACACACAAACAAACAAACAAAAAACCATATTTCAGGTGCAGCTTCATTCAGTGTTCCAACATAGTTACATTACACTTAGGTATTATTGTGCTGTCCATTTTTGAGTTTTTGTATCTAGTCCTGTTGCACAGTCTGTATCCCTTCAGCTCCAATTACCCATTATCTTACCCTGTTTCTAACTCCTGCTGGTCTCTGTTACCAATGATATATTCCAAGCTGATTCTCGAATGTCGGTTCACATCAGTGGGACCATACAGTATTTGTCCTTTAGTTTTGGGCTAGACTCACTCAGCATAATGTTCTCTAGGTCCATCCATGTTATTACATGCTTCATAAGTTTAGTCTGTCTTAAAGCTGCATAGTATTTCATCGTAGGTATACGCCACAGTTTGTTTAGCCACTCGTCTGTTGATGAACATTTTGGCTGTTTCCATCTCTTTGCAATTGTAGATAATGCTGCTATAAACACTGGTGTGCAAATGTCTGTCTGTGTCTTTGCCCTTAAGTCCCTTGAGTAGATACCTAGCAGTGGTATTGCTGGGTCGTAATCCATTCTGCCATTCTATGCCTTTTGATTGGGAAATCCAGTCCATTAACTTTTAGTATTATTACTGTTTGGATAATATTTTCCTCTACCATTTTGGCTTTTGTATTATATATATCATATCTGATTTTCCTTCTTTCTACACTTTACTCCGTACCTCTCTCTTCTGTCTTTTCGTATCTGACTCTAGTGCTCCCTTTAGTATTTCTTGCAGAGCTGGTCTCTTGGTCACAAATTCTCTCAGTGACTTTTTGTCTATAAATGTTTTAATTTCTCCTTCATTTTTGAAGGACAATTTTGCTGGATATAGGAGTCTTGGTTGGCAGTTTTTCTCTTTTAGTAATTTAAATATATCATCCCACTGTCTTCTAGCTTCCATGGTTTCTGCTGAGAAATCTACACATAGTCTTATTGGGTTTCCCTTGTATGTGACAGATTGTTTTTCTCTTGCTGCTTTCAAGATCCTCTCTTTCTCTTTGACCTCTGACATTCTAACTAGTAAGTGTCTTGGAGAACGCCTATTTGGGTCTATTCTCTTTGGGGTGCGCTGCACTTCTTGGATCTGCAAATTTAGGTCTTTCATAAGAGTTGGGAAATTTTCAGTGATAATTTCTTCCATTAGTTTTTCTCCTCCTTTTCCCTTCTCTTCTCCTTCTGGGACACCCACAACACGTATATTTGTGCGCTTCATATTGTCATTCAGTTCCCTGATCCCCTGCTCAAGTTTTTCCATTCTTTTCCCTATAGTTTCTGTTTCTTTTTGGAATTCAGATGTTCCATCCTCCAGTTCACTAATTGTAGCTTCTGTCTCTTTAGATCTACCATTGTAGGTATCCATTGTTTTTTCCATTTTTTCTTCTTTGTCCTTCACTCCCATAAGTTCTGTGATTTGTTTTTTCAGATTTTCTATTTCTTCTTTTTGTTCAGCCCATGTCTTCTTCATATCCTCCCTCAATTTATTGATTTGGTTTTTGAAGACTTTTTTCATTTCTGTTCGTATATTCAGCATTAGTTGTCTCAGCTCCTGTATCTCATTTGAACTATCGGTTTGTTCCTTTGACTGGGCCATATCTTCAATTTTCCGAGCGTCATCCATTATTTTCTGCTGGTGTCTGGGCATTTGATCAGATTTCCCTGGGTGTGGGACCCAGCTGGTTGAAAGGTTTTTCTGTGAAATCTCTGGGCTCTGTTTTTCTTTTCCTGCCCAGTAGGTGGCGCTCGTGGCGCTTGTCTGTCTGCACGGCAGTCGCCCAGGAAACCGCGCGTGGAGGCGGGGGTCGCTGGCTGCCGCGGCTTGGGAGAGTGCCGGTCCTAATTGCCCAGCTGGCCCGAAACGCCAAGCGTGACGGGAGGGCCCTGCTATCCAATGTTCCCAGTCAGACCGGGGAGCCACGTGCGTGGAGGGGACCCCAGTCGCCAGCCGCCCCGGCTGGGAAAACGCGCGCCCCTCGGGTATCTCACCGCAGCAGATTCTCCCTGCCCGTTCAGCTGTTCCAGAATGGGGTACGCTGTCTTTTTGGTCTCTGTAGTGACTCTGGGAGCTGTTTCGTATTGTTTCTGTTTCTTTAGTTGCTTTTCTGGAGGAGGAACTAAGACCCGTGTGTCTTACTAAGCCGCCATCTTCTCCGGAAGTCCTGCACTGAATTTTTTAAGCTGCATGGAGATCATTGTTCTCATCCTCATGACTTGGTTGATATGTGGCCATATTTCAGCCCTTACATTACACAGCCATCATTAGCCAGTAGGTCTGTATCATCTTGATTATTCTTGCCTGGAGAGGGTCTTTCATACATTCTATGGTTCAGCTTGCCGTGGCATTGAATTTAACCTTTCTGTGGACCCAGTTTGGTCATTATTGCTGTGATTTGCAGCTTTTGTTGAAACTTGCCTGCATGAATATTTATGTGATCAATCTACTCTTGGTGTCCAAAAACGGGGTCATTTGCTCAAGCAGTTTCTTGTTTTTGATAATCTCGTATATTGTCAGCTTTCCATTCTCTGTGAATCCACAGTGCAGAAGGGTGGAAAAAGCCTTTTCAGCTTGTATCTCTCTCACATCATTGTAGCCATCTTATTCCTTGGTCCATGTACATTCATATATACACATCCTCCAACCACTTACCCCATGGACAAGACAGTAGCAGTATTTTATACCATTGGAACACCTTCTCTCATCTATACTCTAAGGAATGCAGAAGTGAAAAATGCCATGAAAAAGTTATGGGGTATTAAAATTACTTCATACTATCTACTTACTTTCTTTCAAAATCTCTGGAAGCCTCATGGTCACATATGCAAGTCTCATTGCAATGGTACTGAGCTGAGGCATAATATTTTTTAAATTAAACTTCAAAAAATATTTTAACTGTGATTCACCTGTCCTTTCCTTGAAAATGGATTCCCCTCATTGAATTTTGCTAAATGATATAAAAGTCTGAGGCAAGTAATGATATATAACATGTTTATACTTAGGAAAAATCAATGTAGAAAAGTTGTCATTTCATCCTCATTTAATTCATACATTAAAATTAAAAATCAAATGCCTAAGAAAAATGTCATGAAATTTGAAATGCTGATTCTAGAATTTAAGAATAGTTGATATCCAGAGTAATTAAGATAAGTTATTAAAAGAACAATGAGGTGGACATCCTTTGCAGATTATTATTAGGCTATGGCAATTAAAGCAATGTTGAAATAGGCGGACTGATAGATGCTAATGCAGTCAATAAAAACACAATTAAATATATTGGATTCATTCTATTTTTAAGTTAACACTATTAATCTTTATGAAATATTGGGTGAATCAGTAACCAATGTGGAACTTTCAATCTCCATATTGAAATGAAGAAAAAAGAAAACTTTATCTCACATCATAAGAAAATGTATTCCAGATATTTGAAAGATAAAAAATGTAACAAATAGATCTGGGAACATTATTAGATGAATAATTAGTGGAATGTATTGTTACCTTAGGACAGGGAAAAAATTTAAAGTAAAAATTTTAAAACTTATGAAGCAAATTAAGAAATAAAAATGCATTATAGTAATAGTTCTGTATGACAAAATTCCACAGGGATAAAATATTTTTAAAAAGTGACAGAATGAGAGTAAATATGTACAACTTCTGCAAATCAAAAATAAAAAGATAAATAACAATTTGCTAATGAATAAAGCATTGCAATAGACAATACTCAGAATGGAAATTAAAATTGTCAATAAGTACATGTAAAATATTCAACTATGATCAAGTGATTTATAGTAACTTTCAAGAAACCTACAACTTCTAGATGTAGATTGGTCCAGATAAGTCCTGAAACCTATCTCAGCCTCTCCAGAACATCAGATAGTTCCATCTCCCTACCCTATATTAGTGACAGACCCTTCTAGTATTAGAAATTTAGAATGGCCATAGCCTAAACACCACGAAAGAGAGGGATGGAAAGTTCTAAGGTGATGGTGGAGTTATACAGAGAAGATAGGATTTAGCAAATTAATATGAATGCTGAATCATTAACATGGTATCTCTTTTAGTCTCCAGTATTTTAGAGCAGCTAGAAGTAAAAACCTGAAATTATGAAATTGTAAGCTATGTCAAATTCTGAAATATGTTCTACAACTAATTGTACTGATGTGCTTTGAAGTTTATAGCTTTTTTTGATACATGTTATTTTTCACAAAAAAAGGAAAAAAGTCGATTGTGATGATAAAAAAATTTATGCCCTGTAACCTCCTGTACTCTGGAGCAGCTAGAATGAAAAATATGAGAGGATCGCAAGGTAGCCCATGACAAACTCTGGGATCTGTTCTGTAACTACTTGTTGAAGAGTGCTTTGAAAACTATTGCTTTTTTTATTTCTTTGATTTGTATACATGTTATACTACATAATAAAAAAGTTAAAAAAAATAAAATAAAATGGAAAAATCATAATGTAATGAAAATGTTTGAAATCTAGCTGCTCATAACAATATTAATCTTCAAATATAACATTGACTTAAAGAAGTGAGTCACAAAATAATGCATGGAATATTTTCATTTATAATAAATTCAGAAACTAGGAAAACAACTATTTTGATTGTGGGTGCTAATATATGTGGAAAAAATATAAATGTAAAAAACTAGGATAGTAGGTAACTTTAGGGAAGAGGAAAGGGTTATGAATGGGAAGGGCAACATAGAGAACTTTTGGGATATTGGTGATCTTTCTTTTGTTGACATGGAATGGTGGTTATATGGATATTTGCTTTATAATTATGAACTTAAACTGTAAATATATTCTTTTGTATCCTTCCATAGGTATGATATAGCTCACAATTATGAAAATATAAATGAATATTAAGGCTTTATTTATACTGAGGTTTTTAAAAAGGAATTAAGACACACTTGGGGCCGGAGCGTGGCATTTGCTTCACCTGGTTCAGGTGGGGAAGAGTTGGGGAGTTCCCCAGAGCAGAATTGGGGTGCTGCTGCCAGCTGGGGATGTGGAAGTGGGTGGCTGAAAGCCACAGGGGCCCCAGAAGGGGATTCTGCCCCTTGTAACTGATGCCTTGTCTCAAGGAGCAGACTTGGCTAAGCCCGTGCGGCTTCCCAGCCATCCCTGGAGAGCCGGGGGTCGGGCGTGCGCTGCAGCTCCAGAGCCTCACGGAGCCCTGGCTGGGCGGCCCCTCGGTTTCCTCACCTCTGAATTGAGAACAGAAAGCGAGCCTTGAGCCTGGCACAAAGCAGGCACTCAACCACTGGCAGCTCCTCCCTTTGTGCGTGCGAGCAGTCCAGAACAGCTACCGGAGGAGTGGAGATGATACAGAGCAGCTCCCGGAGCAACGACGGAGATCAAAGGGACGGCGTACCCTATCCTGGAACGGCTGACTGTCTGGGAGAACCAGCTCCGGTGAGATCGCCGAAGGGCGCGGGTTTCCCAGGCGGGACGGCAAGCGGCCGGAGTTCCTCCCTTCCTCCTTCCCAGGCCAGCTGGCAGAATTGGGCAGGCGGTCCCCTCGAGCGACGGCGGCTGGCGCCCCCACTATGCGAGGCCCCCTGGAGCAACTGAGAGAGTTGGGTCGGAAATCCCCAGACCGTGGAGAACGGTGACCGGGGGGATCCCTTCCAAACACGTGACTCCCTGGTTCGGCTGGGAACAGTGCACTCTCCCGGGCTGCGGCGGCTGGCGCCCTCCCGCCATGCTTGGCGCTCCAGGCCAACTAGGAAATTCGGTCGGGTGCTCTCCCGGGCTGTGGCAGCCGGCGACCCTCCACGCATTCGGACCCCTGGGCCGGCTGGCACTCTTCCAAGCCGTTTCGGCTGATGAACCTCCCCCACAGCGAGAGTTTTCCAAAGTTAAAGGACCCACACCACCTTTTACTGGTGGAACCCGTAGACAAACGTGTGCCATGAGCGCCACCTACTGGGCAGGATAAGAAAAACAGAACCCAGAGATTTCACAGAAAAATCTTTCAACCTGTTGGGTCCAACACCCGGAGAAATCTGACTAAATACCCAGACGCCAGCAGAAGATAACGGATCATGCTCAGAAAATTGAAAATATGGCCCAGTCAAAGGAACAAACCAATAGCTCAAATGAGATACAGGAGCTGAAACAACTAATGCTGAATATACGAACAGAAATGGAAAACCTCTTCAAAAATGAAATCGATAAATTGAGGGAGGACATGAAGAAGACATGGGCTAAACAAAAAGAAGAAATAGAAAAACTGAAAAAACAAATCACAGAGCTTATGGAAGTGAAGGATAAAGTAGAAAAGATGGAAAAAACAATGGATACCTACAATGATAGATTCAAAGAGACAGAAGATAGAATTAGTGATTTGGAGGATGGAACATCTGAATTCCAAAAAGAAACAGAAACTATCAGGAAAAGAATGGAAAAATTTGAACAGGGGATCAGGGAACTCAAGGACAATATGAACTGCACAAATATACGTGTTGTGGGTGTCCCAGAAGGAGAAGAGAAGGGAAAAGGAGTAGAAAAACTAATGGAAGAAATTATCACTGAAAAAATCCCAACTCTTGTTGGCACACTCTGTGTGGCACCAATAGTTCTCAGTGACCCCATATTTGGGGTATAGAAGCAGGCTATACAGGAGAGGCCTGTGTCGTTATAGGGCATATCATCCCTAGCAAATTCACTAGGACCAATGTTACTTCAAACCAGCACATTCCACCCTCTGGACCCTCAAAAAGACATGTTTTCCCCTTACACAAATTACATTCATTCCATCACAATATCAGAACTCCTTAAACCATTTCAGTAGCAATACAAATGAAATACAAAGTTAGAAACAGTACAAACTCCTATCAAAATTAATTAATCAAAGTTAGTTACAGGCCTGGTCTGTTCTAAGGCAAAGTTCTCCTCTGGCTCTGGACCTATAAAAACTCAATACAAGTTATTTCCTGCCAACATACAAAGAAGGAACATTCATAGGATGCACATACAATTTCCATAAGGAGGAAGGAACACAGGGGTCACTGGACCCATATGATTTCGAAAACCCACAGGGCAAAGTCTGTTAGATTTCAAAGTCTAAGTCATTTATCTTTGGGGCTTCTGAAAGTGGTAGTCCCACCCTTTCCAAGGGCCTATGAATGCAACCTTGGGGGATATTGTGGAGACCACCTTTTTCTCAGCTCCACCTTCTCCAAGCATTGGGGCTGCATCCAGGCTCTTTGCCTTTTCTGGGTCCCTTGCTCAACCCCTACCTGTGGTGGCAGCCAGGCTCTCCCCACACCCCAAGGAATGTGCTTCACCCTCTCCAAGGCCTGAGGTAGCATGACTCTTCCACTGCAATGAGGTAGAAGCCCCATCCTCTGCCTTTGGGGCAAACTGACCCTCTACATAAACTTGGGTGGGTCCAATTTCCTGGCCTGAGGCTCCTTGACTTCAGACCCCAACCTCCATGGTTTCACTTCTGAAATTATTTTTCCCTCAACGTGTCCCTTGTCTGTTCCTCTCAGTCTTGACTGGAAGTGGTTCTCTTTATACAGATCCCACAACACTCTCATTGGCTTTCTATGCAGTAACCTCAGATCATGCCCATCAGATATAAGGAGTTTCCACAAATCCTTCCTGGATAACTTCATGCCTGATCCTGCCTTTCTCTGAAATGGCTGACTGGTTTCAAATTTGGTCAAGTCCTCATGTGGCACACTGTTCTCTGGGGTCTCCCTTCCTGGAAGCCCAGAATTCTGTAGAACTTCAATTTCTGGTTTCTTTGTATGCCAGAGTTCAGTTTTCAACTAATCTCTTTACTGTTGCATTTCACTATAAGCTGTGAAGAGAAACCAGGCAGCACTTTCCACATTTAATTTGGGGATCTCTTCTGCTAAATATCCAAGTTCATGGCTTTTAAAATCTGTCTTCCAGCCAAAGCCACTAGTCAATTTTGCCAGATTATCTGCTATTTTGAAACATAGATCACCATCCTTCCAGTTTGCAATAGCACGTGTCTCATTTCTGCCTAGAGCTTCATCAAACGTATCTTTAGAGTCCACATTTCTACCAACAGTCTGTACAAAGCATTCTAGGTCTTTTCTATGAAGCTCTTTGCAACTCCTCAAAAATCTTCCCCTTCTCCATTTAAAAAGCTGTTCCAGTGTGTTTGATGTTTGCAAACTGCAGCAACACCCTACTCCTGTTACCGAAATCTGTTCTAGTTTGCTAGCTGCCAGAATGTAATACACCAGAAACAGAATGACTTTTAAAAGGGGGAATTTAATGAGTTGCTTAGTTCTAAGGCTGAGAAAGTGTCCAATTAAAGTGAGTCTATAGAAATGTCCAACTGAAGGCATCCAGGGAAAGATACTTCAGTTCAAGAAGGCCATGAAGTTCAGGGTTTCTCTCTCCAGTGAGAAAGCACATGGCAAACACAGTCAGGGTTTCTCTCTCAGCTGTAAGGGCACATGGCAAACATTGCATCATCTGCTGTCATTCTCTCCTGGGTTCCTGTTTCATGAAGCTCCCTGGGAAGCATTTTCCTACTTCATTTCCAAAGGTTGCTGGCTGGTGGGGTCTCTGCTTCTCATGGTTATGTCATTCTGCTCTCTCAGAATCTCTCACATTCCCCAAAATGTTTCCTCTTTTATAGAACTCCAGTAAATTAATCAAGACCCACCTGAATGGATGTAGACATACCTCTACCTAATCCATTTTAACAAACACTCTTGATTAAATCACATCTCTGGGGGGGGTGATCTAATTACAGTTTCAAACATACAATATTGGATAAGGATTAGAAGGAATGGCTGCCTTTACAAAATGGGATTAAGATTAAAACATGGCTCTTCTAGGGTACATACATACTTTCAAATGAGCACACCTTTCTTGCTGACCCAAAGAGAAAGTGGGTCTTTTTTGTTTCTATTTTTGGGGGAAAAAACACCTAGCTTCTCATTGCTAGAGTTAGAATTTCTCTGAAGGAACTTTCCTTCTTGATCAGTCCCTTGCTATCTTGCCTTCCCTCTGTTCTTTCAAAGAGGTTGCAATTGTTTTTAAATTCATAGATGGTAATGATGGCTAAGGCCTTTTGTATAATGTTAAATAAAAGTATTTTTCTATTAAGTAATGACCAGATGACTTGAATCTCTGACAGAGTTAAGTTTCTCCATATTATAAGGATTAGATGATCTCATTTTGATTGAGAAATTTTTCTTACATTGTGAAAATGCCTTGTAAGTAAATATATTAGTACAATTTCAAGGATGATATCAGAGACAATTCCTGCAGCTGTGGCCAGATCCATGAAACCTGGATTCTAAGTGCTGCCTGGAATCAGATGCCCCTGGGCAGTATGTGCTTGCTGCCATGCTGCTTTTCTCATTTTTAAAAAAATATGATTGAATATTGTACGGCTTTCTTCTGCAACAGAAGTAAAATATGAAACAATCAACGCAATTACAAAGACCTCTGTGTTGTTTTCATATAAAAGAGCCAAGGTTGACTCTAGTTCACAATTTATTCATATGACATTTTAATGAATTCAAAGACATCAAATTTGTTTGTTAATGGAGAAAAGGACATTTACTTGCTGTTATAGAGTTATTTGTACTGCTAGCAATTTTTACTCTGTGTACATTTCATTTTATTTAAATCACTGGGCAAAAATTTAAGAAACGACCACTTCACTCTGTTGCAAGGAAGGGTCCAACATGTCTAGTATGCAAATCTCTATCCACCAGATTAATCTCATCTTTGTGGTGACACCAAGTTATTGAGTGAACTGTGTCTGTCAACAAATTCATAGCTTTTCTAAAATGTAAATGGAGTTGAAATAGAAAATATTTAAGGTTTGATGCTCTAGTTCCTCCTAGTAATTGCCTCCTAGTAAATGCCTAGAAATTCTATCCTACAAAATTTAGCATTTTATTCTTAGTTGTAAATCAAGATGTATAATAATTTACATTTTGGATTTTTTTAAAAAACTCTTTGTAGAAAGACAACAGAAATATTTTTTAATGAAACATATTAAAACAGATTATTGGAACACAGAGATTATACCTTTTTAGTATCTGCTAATATTAAATTCTATATTTGTATATTATGTCTGTTAATTTTAAAAAGAAAATTGAGGGATGTTTGTGACTCCAGTGGAGTGAATGTGAGCAGATAAAAGCTTTGCCTTGTTGCAACTGCAAGCAGTTTAATAGATTTCCAGAGGAATGAGAAGACATCCAAAGATTTTAGATTTTATGCATGGTAAAAATGATTAGTGATAGGGGACTACTACTTATAATGTGTCAGTTAACTGAATTCAGAGACAAGTTCTATTGTTGAATAAACAAATGTTGACCCTTTAAAGAAACCTATTGTTTCACATTAATTCATATTTATGCAGATGTTAAAGCATTTCTGTCCCTGGAATACATCAAAACAAAAAAGTAACATGAGGAAATAATGGAGGTGGAGTTTGAATGTAGGAAAGAATGCCATCATTCTATTGTGCAAAACTGTCTCCAGTTATCTTTTGGTAAGTGCCTAGGGGAATTGGTTGGCCCCTGAAAGAAATGATGGTGATGGTGACTACAATAATCCTCTAACTACATCTATTGATAACTATGGAACAGTTGCTGTGCTAAGTCCTTTATATGGATTATTTTATTTGATTCTCACAACAACCCCTATAATTGACTTTATTATAGACCAGGTGCTCTTCTAAGCACTTTGCACATTCAGATTCATTCCATCCACACAAGAACTTCATGAAGTAGGTACTAATATTATCCCCATTTTACAGATGGTAAACTGAAGGATAGAGAAGTTAGCTAACTTACAAAAAGCTAATGTGGGGGAGGTGCAATGGTGGTTCAGTGGCAGAATTCCTGCCTATCACATGCTGGAGACCTGGGTTTGATTCCTGGTGCTTGCCCATGCAAAATAAACAAATAAGGAAAAAAATTAAAAAGCCATTGTGCAGTGGTTCAGAGTTCTAGCATAGACATTCTGTTTCTTGAATTTAAACTTCTGGTATAAGAGGTTGTGGTAGTTTGAAAAGATGTATATCCCCTAGAAAAACCATGTTTTAATCTAAATCCCATTTCATTAAGGCAGAATAATCCCTATTCAATACTGTGTGTTTGAATCTGTAATTAGGTCATCTCCCTGGAGATGTAACCCAATCAAGAGTGGGTGTTAAACTGGATTGGGGAAATGAATCACCACCCATTTGGGTGTGTCTTGATTAATTTCTGAAGTCCTATAAAATAGGAAACATTGACTTCCGGTGAAGATGGAGGCTTAGTAAGACGCACGGGTCTTAGTTCCTCCTCCAGAACAGCTACTAAAGAAATAGAAACGGTACAGAACAGCTCCCGGAGCCATGACAGAGACCAAAAAGACAGCGTACCCCATTCTGGAACGGCTGAACTGGCAGGGAGAATCTGCTGCAGTGAGATACCCGAGGGGCACGCGCTTCCCTGGGCTGGGGCGGCTGGTGGCCGGAGTCCCTCCCTCTCTCCTTCCTGGGTCAGCTGGGAGAATTGGACAGGCGGGCCCCTCAAGCCGTGGCGGCCGGCGCCACCCACCACGCGCGGCCTCCCAGCCCGGCTGGGAGATTTGGACCAGCACTCCCCCAAGCCTCGGAGGCTGGCAGCCCCCCTATGCGCGGATCCCTGGGTTAGCTGGGAGATTTGAATCGGAAATCCCCCAAGCTGCTTCGGCTGGCGACCCTCTCCCACAGTGAGAGTTTTTCCAAAGTTAAAGGAGCCACAGCAACTTTTACTGGTGGGACCCTCAGAGAGACAAGCACCATGAGTGCCACATACTGGGCGGAATAAGAAAAACAGAGCCCAGAGATTTCACAGGAAAATCTGTCAACCTGCTGGGGCCTACACCCAGGGAAATCTGATTAAATGCCCAGACACCAGCAGAAGATAATGGATCATGCTAGGAAAATTGAAGATATGGCCCAGTCAAAGGAACAAACCAATAGTTCAAATGAGATACAGGAGCTGATACTAATGCTGAATATACGAACAGAAATGGAAAACCTCTTCAAAAACCAAATCAATAAATTGAGGGAGGACATGAAGAAGACATGGGCTAAACAAAAAGAAGAAATAGAAAGTCTGAAAAAACAAATCACAGAACTTATGGGAGTGAAGGACAAAGTAGAAAAGATGGAAAAAACACTGGATACCTACAATGGTAGATTTAAAGAGACAGAAGCTAGAATTAGTGAACTGGAGGATGGAATATCTGAATTCCAAAAAGAAACAGAAACTATAGGGAAAAGAATGGAAAAATTTGAGCAGGGGATCAGGGAACTGAATGATAATATGAAGTGTACAAATATACGTGTTGTGGGTGTCCCAGAAGGAGAAGAGAAGGGAAAAGGAGAAAAACTAATGGAAGAAATTATCACTGAAAATTTCCCAACTCTTATGAAAGACCTAAAATTACAGATTCAAGAAGTGCAGCACACCCCAAAGAAATTAGACCCAAATAGGCATTCTCAAAGACACTTACTAGTTAGAATGTCAGAGGTCAAAGAGAAAGAGAGGATCTTGAAAGCAGCAAGAGAAAAACAATCCATCACATACAAGGGAAACCCAATAAGACTATGTGTAGATTTCTCAGCAGAAACCATGGAAGCTAGAAGACAGTGGGATGATATATTTAAATTACTAAAAGAGAAAAACTGCCAACCAAGACTCCTATATCCAGCAAAATTGTCCTTCAAAAATGAGGGAGAAATTAAAACATTTTCAGACAAAAAGTCACTGAGAGAATTTGTACCAGGAGACCAGCTCTGCAAAAAATACTAAAGGGAGCACTAGAGTCAGATACGAAAAGACAGAAGAGAGAGGTATGGAGAAGAGTGTAGAAAGAAGGAAAATCAGATATGATACATATAATCCAAAAGGCAAAATGGTAGAGGAAAATATTATCCAAACAGTAATAACACTAAATGTTAATGGACTGAATTCCCCAATCAAAAGACATAGACTGGCAGTATGGATTAAAAAACAGGATCCTTCTATATGCTGTCTACAGGAAACACATCTTAGACCCAAAGATAAACATAGGTTGAAAGTGAAAGGTTGGGAAAAGATATTTCATGCAAATAACAACCAGAAAAGAGCAGGAGTGGCTATACTAATATTCAACAAATTAGACTTCAAATGTAAAACAGTTAAAAGAGACAAAGAAGGACACTATCCACTAATAAAAGGAACAATTAAACAAGAAGACATAAAAATCATAAATATTTATGCACCGAACCAGAATGCTCCAAAATACGTGAGGAATACACTGCAAACACTGAAAAGGGAAATAGACACATATACCATAATAGTTGGAGACTTCAATTCACCACTCTCATCAATGGACAGAACATCTAGACAGAGGATCAATAAAGAAATAGAGAATCTGAATATTACTATAAATGAGCTAGACTTAACAGACATTTATAGGACATTACATCCCACAACAGCAGAATACACCTTTTTCTCAAGTGCTCATGGATCATTCTCAAAGATAGACCATATGCTGGGTCACAAAGCAAGTCTTAACAAATTTAAAAAGATTGAAATCATACACAACACTTTCTCAGATCATAAAGGAATGAAGTTGGAAATCAATAATAGGCAGAGTGCCAGAAAATTTACAAATACATGGAGGCTCAACAACACATTCTTAAACAACAAGTGGGTCAAAGAAGAAATTGCAAGAGAAATTAGTAAATACCTCAAAGCAAATGAAAATGAAAACACAACATATCAAAACTTAAGGGATGCAGCAAAGGCAGTGCCAAGAGGGAAGCTTATTGCCCTAAATGCCTATATCAGAAAAGAAGAAAAGGCAAAAATGCAGGAATTAACTGTCCACTTGGAAGAACTGGAGAAAGAACAGCAAACGAATCCCAAAGCAAGCAAAAGGAAAGAAATAACAAAGATTAGAGCAGAAATAAATGAAAATGAAAACAATAGAGAAAATCAATAAGACCAGAAGTTGGTTCTATGAGAAAATCAATAAGATTGATGGGCCCTTAGCAAGACTGACAAAAAGAAGAAGAGAGAGGATGCAAATAAATAAGATCAGAAATGGAAGAGGAGACATAACTACTGACCTCACAGAAATAAAGGAGGTAATAACAGGATACTATGAACAACTTTACGCTAATAAATACAACAATTTAGATGAAATGGATGGGTTCCTGGAAAGACATGAACAAACAACTTTGACTCAAGAAGAAATAGATGACCTCAACAAACCAATCACAAGTCAAGAAATTGAATCAGTCATTCAAAAGCTTCCTAAAAAGAAAAGTCCAGGACCAGACGGCTTCACATGTGAATTCTATCAAACATTCCAGAAAGAATTAGTCCAACTCTCCTCAAACTCTTCAAAATAGTCTAAGTGGAGGGAAAGCTACCTAGTTCATTCTATGAAGTCAACATCACCCTCATACCAAAATCAGGCAAAGATATTACAAAAAAAGAAAACTACAGACCAATCTCTCTAATGAACATAGATGCAAAAATCCTCAATAAAATTCTAGCAAATCATATCCAACAACACATTAAAAGAATTATACATCATGACCAAGTAGGATTCATCCCAGGTATGCAAGGATGGTTCAACATAAGAAAATCAATTCATGTAATACGCCATATCAACAAATCAAAGCAGAAAAATCACATGATCATCTCAATTGATGCAGAGAAGGCATTTGACAAGATTCAACATCCTTTCCTGTTGAAAACACTTCAAAAGATAGGAATACAAGGGAACTTCCTTAAAATGATAGAGGGAATATATGAAAAACCCACAGCTAATATCATTCTCAATGGGGAAAAATTGAAAACTTTCCCCCTAGATCAGGAACAAGACAAGAATGTCCACTATCACCACTATTATTCAACAGTGTGCTGGAAGTTCTAGCCAGAGCAATTAGACAAGAAAAAGAAATACAAGGCATCAAAATTGGAAATGAAGAAGTAAAACTATCACTGTTTGCAGATGATATGATACTATACGTCGAAAACCCGGAAAAATCCACAGCAAAACTACTAAAGCTAATAAATGAGTACAGCAATGTAGCAGGTTACAAGATCAACATTCAAAAATATGTAGCATTTCTATACACTAGTAATGAACAAGCTGAGGGGGAAATCAAGAAACGAATCCCATTTACAATTGCAACTAATGAATAAAATACCTAGGAATAAAATTTACTAAAGAAACAAAAAACCTATATAAAGAAAACTACAAAAACTGCTAAAAGAAATCACAGAAGACTTAAATAGATGGAAGGGCATACCGTGTTCATGGATTGGAAGACTAAATATAGTTAAGATGTCAATCCTACCTAAATTGATCTACAGATTCAATATAATACCAATCAAAATCCCAACAACTTATTTTTCAGAAATAGAAAAACCAATAAGCAAATTTATCTGGAAGGGCAGGGTACCCCGAATTGCTTAAAACATCTTGAGGAAAAAAAATAAAACTGGAGGTCTCATGCTGCCTGACTTTAAGGCATATTATGAAGCCACAGTGGTCAAAACAGCATGGTATTGGCATAAAGATAGATATATTGACCAATGGAATCAAATAGAGTGCTCAGATATAGACCCTCTCATCTATGGACATTTGATCTTTCATAAGGCAGTCAAGCCAACTCACCTGGGACAGAACAGTCTCTTCAATAAATGGTGCCTAGAGAACTGGATATCCATATGCAAAAGAATGAAAGAAGACCCATATCTCACACCTTATACAAAAGTTAACTCAAAATGAATCAAAGATCTAAACATTAGGTCTAAGACCATGAAAGAGTTAGAGAAAAATGTAGGGAGATATCTTATGAAACTTACAATTGGAGGCGGTTTTATGGACCTTAAACCTAAAGCAAGAGCACTGAAGAAGGAAATAAATAAATGGGAGCTTCTCAAAATTAAACACTTTTGTGCATCAAAGAACTTCATCAAGAAAGTAGAAAGACAGCCTACACAATGGGAGACAATATTTGGAAATGACATATCAGATAAAGGTCTAGTATCCAGAATTTATAAAGAGATTGTCCAACTCAACAACAAAAAGACAGCCAACCCAATTACAAAATGGGAAAAAGACTTGAACAGACACCTCTCAGAAGAGGAAATACAAATGGCCAGAACGCACATGAAGAGATGCTCAATGTCCCTGGCCATTAGAGAAATGCAAATCAAAACCACAATGAGATATCATCTCACACCCACCAGAATGGCCATTATCAACAAAACAGAAAATGACAAGTGCTGGAGAGGATGCAGAGAAAGAGGCACACTTATCCACTGTTGGTGGGAATGTCAAATGGTGCCACCACTGTGGAAGGCAGTTTGGTGGTTCCTCAAAAAGCTGAATATAGAATTGCCATACGACCCAGCAATACCATTGCTGGGTATCTACTCAAAGGACTTAAGGGCAAAGACACAAACGGACATTTGCACACCAATGTTTATAGCAGCGTTATTTACAATTACAAAGAGATGGAAACAGCCAAAATGTCCATCAACAGACGAGTGGCTAAACAAACTGTGGTATATACATACGATGGAATATTATGCAGCTTTAAGTCAGAATAAACTTATGAAGCATGTAATAACATGGATGGACCTAGAGAACATTATGCTGAGTGAGTCTAGCCAAAATCTAAAGGACAAATACTGTATGGTCCCACTGATGTGAAGCGACATTCGAGAATAAACTTGAAATATGTCATTGGTAACAGACACCAGCAGGAGTTAGAAACAGGGTAAGATAATGGGTAATTGTAGCTGAAGGGATACAGACTGTGCCACAGGACTAGATACAAAAACTCAAAAATGGACAGCACAATAATACCTAATTGTAAAGTAATCATGTTAAAACACTGAATGAAGCTGCATCTGAGCTATAGGTTTTTTTTTTGTCTGTCTGTTTGTTTGTTTGTTTGTTTGTTTTTACTATTATCATTATTTTTATTTTTTCTCTATATTAACATTCTATATCTTTTTCTGTTGTTTTGCTAGTTCTTCTAAATCGATGCAAATGTACTAAGAAATGATGATCATGCATCTATGTGATGATATTAAGAATTACTGATTGCATATGTAGAATGGAATGGTTTCTAAATGTTGGGTTAATTTCTTTTTTTTCTTTAATTAATAAAAAAAGAAATAAGAGAAAATAAACATAGGGGTTGGATAGCACACAAAAAAAATGAATCATGTCATTGTTTAAAAAGGCTAAGTTTTTTTCCCTCAGCTTTAGTTAAAGTAAAAAACCCAATATTGTTTCAAACCTACTAGCTTTTAAAATTTTGCTTTCTAAAAGTCAACCTCTAAAAAATATCTTTTTATTCCAAACAATTGCACAAAATTTATTCTTTAACTTTATAAAAATAAAATCATTTAATATGTAAAAAAAAAAAAACACTGACTGAAGCTGCAAAAAAAAAAAAAAAAACTCAAAAATGGACAGCACAATACTACCTAATTGTAATGTAATTATGTTAAAACACTGAATGAAGCTGCATCTGAGCTATAGTTTTTTGTTTGTTTGTTTGTTTGTGTTTTTTTATATATATATTTTTATCATTATTATTATTTTTGTTTTTTTCTCTATATTATCGTTCTATATCTTTTTCTGTTGTTTTGCTAGTTCTTTTCCTAAATCAATGCAAATGTACTAAGAAATGATGATCATACATCTATGTGATGATATTAAGAATTACTGATTGCATATGTAGAATGGAATGATTTCTAAATGTTGTGTTAATTTTTTAATTAATAAAAAAATTAACACAACTTAGTAATTAATTAATTAATTATTAATAAAATTAATAAATAAAATATTAAACAATTAATTAAATAAATAAATAATAGGGGAAACAAATGTTAAAAATAAATTTAGTTTGAAGTGCTAGTGGTAAATGAAAGCGAGGGGTAAGGGGTATGGCATGTATAATCTCTTTTTTTCTGTTATCGTTTTATTTCTTTTTCTGTTGTCTTTTTTATTTTTTCCTAAATCGATGCAAATGTTCTAGAAATGATGAATATGCAACTATGTGATGATATTAAGAATTACTGATTGTATATGTAGAATGGAATGATATCTTAATGTTTTGTTTGTTAATTTTTTTAATTAATAAAAAAATTTTTAAAAAAAAAGAGGAAACATTTTGGAGAAAGCTAGAGATTCAGAGAGAGCAGTGAATGTTACAGCACCATGATGCAGAGTCCACATGCCAACGACCTTTAGAGATGAAGAAGGAAAACACCTCCCAGGTAGCTTCATGAAACCAGAAGCCAGGAGAGAAAGATAGCAGATGATGTTGTGTTTGCCATGTGCCCTTACAGCTGAGAGAGAAGCCCTGACTTTGTTCACCATGTGCCTTCTCATTTGAGAGAGAAACCCTGAACTTCATCTGCCTTCTTGAACCAAGTTATCATTCCCTGGATGCTTTTGATTGGACATTTCTATAGATTTGTTGTAATTGGGACTTTTCTAAGCCTTAGAACTATAAACTAGCAACTTATTAAATTCCCCTTTTTAAAAGCCATTCCATTTCTGGTATATTGTATTCCAGCAGCTAGCAAACTAGAACAGAGATTGAACTCATCACACTCTTCCAATTCATGGTACACGCTCATCATTGGTTTCTGCAAGGCTCCTCTCTTGTTGTCTCTCTCTCTCTGTGTCATCTATTCCATTTTATGTCCCTCCTTCTTGCTCTTCTCAAAAGAATCCATTCTAATTCTTTATTTAATGGAAATATTTCTGCTTGTATAAATTGTTGTAAAACCTGTGTTATGTTCTGTGCAGTTTCTTACCAACTCTTCCAAGGACAGCAAAGGCTTTTGTTCTTCACCATTATGAAAGGTTCCTGCTGCTTTAGGTTTCTCTAAAATTCTTGAACTACTATACTAGAAAAGTGAACTCACATACTGCCTTCTCTCCTAATGAGCATGGCACCAGCAAGTAAGTCTGAGTGTGAAAATCAGAGTAGTCTTGGTTCCAATTTCCAACTACTATGCTTGTGTTAATACAGATAAAACATATCTTACTATATGTAAGGTCAGCAAGATGAAATGATAAGCTAGAGACTAATGAAAGTCCAAAGGTTTCTTGGGGGTCTGGCTCCCACTAATTTCCATTAACTCCTTTTACCCCAGAACACCCTCCAAAATCAACAAACCATGTAAACATAGAGAGCTTGCCATGAAGCATGGCTTTAGGACAAGTTCCTTAGCCTCCCACTTCCAACAAGATTACCACCCCTAAGCCTCTGCAGAAGACTGGAACCATCCCTGGAGCTTCAGTAAGTACCTGATAGACACATTCAAGTCAATTTTTGATGTTCAAAATAAAAATGGTGTTCATACACAGATCACAATAGCCAAAAGGTAGAAACAACCCTAATATCCATTGATTTGATATGCAAAATATGGTATGTACACACAATAGAACATTTTTTAGCTTTAAAAAAGGAATTAAGTTCTGATACATGCTGCAACATACATGAACCTGGAAACATTATGACAAGTGAAATAAGAAAGACACAAATGGACAAATATTGTATGATTCTACTTACATGAAATATTTAGGATAAGCAAATTCATAGAGACAGAAAGTAGATTAAGGGCTACCACAGTCCACTAATGAGATAGTGAGATAAGAGAATGTAGAGTTACTGCTTAATGGGTACACAATTCTTGTTTTGGTTGATTAAGCAGTTTTGGAAATGAATGGTAGTGATGGTAACACAACACTGTAATGTAGTTAATGCCACAGTACCAATTAAAAATGGTTAAAATGAAAGATTTTATATTACACATACTTTAACAAGTAAAATTAAATTAAAAATAGTGTTCTAAAATAATAAAATAATGCAAAATGTTGCTTGAGCATACTAGAGCAGTTGGAATTGTCCACAAGGCCTGGAAATGTCCACCCTCTGGATCTTTAACACCCATGTCTGCACTGACACAACATCCCTCTGTGCCCTATTTCCTCCCCCCAAGTCACCCTGTGCTGGCTTCAGGCCCCTCTGGGACCCCCTTGCCAACACTCAACCTGATGCCCCTTCAGGCTCTAAGCCTGGCCCTGGCCCTTGGGAGGAGGGTCTTACCTTCTCACCCTATGTTGAGGTATCTCCTCAAGAAGGTCTGCAAGTGGGCTGCCCTGGATGTTAAGGCTGTAAAGGGGGCAAGGCTCCATGAGCCTTCACTCGTCCCCATGTCCTGGTTTGCCTGCAGAGACTGCCAAGACTTCCCAATGCATGAACAGAAACCCAGTGATACCAGTCTCCTGAGTGGTCAGAGTGGATCCCTGAGCCTGGGAGCATGGGGCTACTCCTAGGAAGGGAGGGAAAAGTGGGACAGATGCAGTATCAAGGGCAAGCAGACTGGAAGCCTGTTGCTTCCTATGAAATGGAGCTCGAAGGATATTAAGGAATGAGAAAGATAGAAGGAAGTAAGGAAGGAAGGAAGGAAGAAAGAAAGAAAGAAAGAAAGAGACAGACGGGTTCAGGGGGTCTGAAGTTTAACTTTAACAAACAACAGACAACTTTATTTTTATCTAGATCCTGCTTAAATTCTGCAGGGTGACAAAAGGCACACAGGCATTTCTTGAAAGAACAGAGAGCTTATTTTCAGTGCTCTCTTCCTTCATACTTAACATAACCATTTGGGTTAACATTCTCTTCTTCCCAGTCTGCTCTACATAACAATCTCCACAGTTTCTTACTGCCACTCTGATGCTAGCTGCTCCCCAAAAATTCTGCAGTTCTCGTTTTAACCCTTGGCTCCTACAGAAGCCTAAATAGCACTGGGCAGAGGGGGGATCAGGAGGGGCCAGGGGTACAATATTCAATGCTCACTATTGACTTGCATATTCATGAGTTCTGTGAGGCTGCCTAGGAGAGGTAATGAACTATTCATGAAGAAGTGGCTTGCCCTGCCCAGAAAGACACTATTAATTATTCATGAGCCAGAGGGGTAGGTTTGGGAGTAAAAAGGCAAAATGGTAGTTAAGATTTCTCCCAGGAGGCATCTAGAGCTGAGATAAAGTCTTTGTAGAAAGGGGGAGCTGGGATGATTAGTTACTTTTTTTTAAATGCTTTTCAATTCTTTTTTTTTAAGTGTTCAATGTTTATTAGAGGAAGTTGGAGTGGAGGAGAGGCTTTGGACATGCCTCATTTATTTGGAATATAAAAGCCAATAAAGAATGAATGAAAGTGGCTGATGGATGTACTGACTGAGAAGTAGATTGGCTAATGATGGTATATACACATGATTGAATATTGTGCTGTTACAAAAAGGATCAAAGCTGTGAAGCATGCAACATTGTGAATGAACCTGTGGGACATTTGACGAGGCAAAAAAAAGCCAGAAACAAAAAAGTAATTACTGTATGGTTTTATTTAGAAAATACTTATAAGAAAAGAGGGGCCTAGATTGTAAGCTCTTATAGCAGACACATTTAGTCCAGAGAGGTAATTATTATTTCTGGATTTTGAGAGGCCATTTTATATCTATAACCTGGTATTTAGAGATAAAAATAAAGCCAACCAGGTTGGGTTTAAGGTAATTCAGAATACAGGGGTAAGGAAGACATTGCCTATATTTTAGAACCTCATCTACTCTTTGAGACCAAAGGAAGAAAGGTTTATTTTGTCCAGAACCTAATTTTTCTGTAGCACATAATCAAATTCAACCTGTCTGGATAGATCATTTAAATGATCCAAACACAAGAAGCCCAGAAGAAGAATGAGGACCTTTAGTCCTGTATAGTTTAATATAATGCCTGGATATATCCCAGGGTACATTAAGCAGATAATCAAGATGTATTGGCAAAGTCCCTTGAGGGATAGGAGAAAAAATAATGGAACTATTAAACTTCACCACTAAGGAAACCCCTGATACTATGTCAAACATTAGAGACACCTAAATCAATAGATCAAACCCTTGATCTTGAAGGGTTTTGCTCTTGTGAAGTTTATACATGTAGTGGAAAATTTTAGCCTAACTATATGTAGGCCTAACAGTTATTTAGGAGGACCTGTTTTGTGGCTCAGATATGGCTTCTCTCTCTCTAAGCCCAACTCTACAAGTGAAATTATTGCCCTCCCCCCTCTGTGGGTTTAAAGTCTCCCTGGCAGTGTGGAAAATGACTCCCAGGGAAGAGTCTGGCCCTGGAACCTTGGGATCAGCAATGCCATCCTGAGCAAAAGTGGAAAAAGAAGTGTAACAAATAAGGTATTGGTGGTTGAGAGAATTCAAATAGAGTCAAGAGGCTACTCTGGTGGTCACTCTTACACAAGCTTCAGTTAGACCCTGCAACCTAACATAATTTGCCAAACCAAAACCAAAACCATTGCAGTCAATCCTAAAGAACACCAAGAGCATTATATAAGATTCTACAAAGGTTCCATGTACTACAATAACATTCCAGATACCTACAATTTCCAGATGTGTCCCTGGATTAGGTAAGTCCCCAAATGCAGAGGGCCCACCTATCAAGAACATCAATGAGCTCCATACTCCCATTCCATATTATCAAAAGCCCCATCTAATATGAAAAAGTTAGAATGGGCATAGCCCAAAATACCCCTAAAGACTGGGAGAAGGATGAAAGGTGACAGTAGAGCTATACAGAGAAGGTAGAGTTTAACAAATATTTGCTGAATCATTATACTGATATTTCTCTTGGTGCTTAGTATCTTAGAGCAGCTAGAAGTAAAAACCTAAAAGTGTGGAATGGTAACCCATGCCAAACTCTGATTTTACAGGTTTTAACTGGTCAAATTTCCCTTTTTTAATAGGTGTGAGGGTAACAAGGTATATTTTGGGTTTTCTAGTACTGATGAAAAACTGCAAATATTGGCTATTCACATTCTTAGCCATCACTTGGTGAAGAAATAAAAGGCTGAGCTGTCTATGCATCATTGTTTGGGGAAAAAAGATGCTTCAGTACACTTTGTTAATAGTCTCAGGATTTCTCTTTTAAATAGTTAAGGAGGACAGAAGGGAAATCTGCTACCTACTCTATACACAGAATGAACCCCATAGAGAGTTTATGAAAACCGCTTGAGTATGGGGAAATGAGAGAAGAGTAGTTAAGGATGTTGACTTCTTTGGTTAGCTGAGCTCTTCAAAATCAAGGAATACAATTAGCTGAACTTGGACCAGCATGTTTTTAACCACATTGTTACCTGCCTTTCTAACCCAGTAAATCATATTTGAAACATGAATCTTTGTTAATTAAATCTATTATATAAACTTTTCAAAGAAACTTGTTTCTCCAAATCCATAGCAGGTGGCTTAATTTTTTCTTTGAGTCAAACTATACTGTTTCAGAAGTACCCTTGGTTTATTATTTTATAAAATCCTATTATGATCAATGAACATAGTCCCAGGGAATGAAAAATTAATGAGAATTGAAAATCAGATATTATTCTAGACTGAATACTTTATTTTCATAAAGTTTTGTCAGTTCAAGGAGTCTGAATGTGGCAGACAAAAGGTAAATGAATTGAAGAAATAACAGAAACATTTATAGTTTTCTTTCTGCAAGTGTTTCTAACCACACATGACCCACCCAGGTCTCACTCAGCTCCTTCCACTCTGTAATTTAAAGTCATGAGTAACTAAAATGATCTGGAATGCCTATATCTAAATGTGTGATGTTGACTAGGAGCTTAGCACCCTTGAGTTTTAGTCCCCACCAGTCACTGGACCTCATTTGTTTATCTGAAGTTGTATCTTAAACTCCCCTTGCCTCTCATCATCTATGTACCAAATGAGGAAAGCAGACCCTGACTCAGAAGGCTAATGTGAGGTTAGTGCTGGAGTCAAGTAAAGTACTGCATTCAGAATAACTCTGCTCCATATTGATTCTTTTACTCCATTTTTTTCAAACAAGCCTAGGATTAGAATTTTTTTTTAATATTCAGGGAACTTTATTTTTAAAGCATGAATCAAATAAGATACAGTTTTCATTTATCCAAACATGCATAATCAATCCTTAATATAAAATGTGCTCAATTGGTAAATTACACATGAAATACAAGGAGAATGCAATTTAACATACATAAAAGGATTGCAAATATGCCAGTTTAACAGTCAAATTAATCAAGACTGTATATTTTTTAAAAACCCAACTTGGGTTAAATTTGAAAATACTGAAATCTTTTTGAAATCCTATAGTTCACAAAACCTAATAAAACGTTTACAAGAACTGACCATAAATCTGGAAAAAAGAAAAAAGAGAGCAGGACTATACTATGATTTACAGTTTAAAAGTTTCTGAATATGATGCCTTTATCTATTAAAAATATCAATTATAAAAAAGCCAGAGGAAAACGGCCATATAGATTTAACATGTGTGCTCATACTCTATGGTGGCAGTGTTTACAATTCAAAATGCATAGTGGTGGCCTAAGGGTACAATGACTGAGGAAGGGAAAGGGGAACTATATACGTCAGGAGTTGTACCTGTTCTTTCTAAATTCTGACGTACTGAGTTATGTGTATATAACCTGGTTGTTCTCTGAAACTTTGGATATTTGCATGACACTTGAGACTAAGAGTTAGAGCTCTCAAGCTATGAATGTCAGCAGTACCCCATACAGGAATTGTTTAAAAAGTTGAAAATGGGATCAGACTTCAACTAGACATATGAAGGAACCCAAGACCAAAGGAGAGATGTTTATTTGGCACAGAAGTTTTATTTTGGATAGTGCGTTACCTAATTTAACCTATTTGGTCAATTTAGTTGAATACCATAAAGACATGGAATCTTGAATAGGGCCTGAGATTTTGTTGGTTTCTCCAGGTTAGTGTAATGCTATGATATATCCCAGAGTAATTTGGGCAGTGAATTAAGAGGTATTTGCAAAGTCCCCTTGAGGGACTAGGAAGCATAGAGGAAATATTCAACTTCCCCATTTGGAGAATTTCTGATATGCTTGCAAGCAGCGGTGACAACCAAAACAAAAGGCCAAGTCCTCAAACTTGGGGTTTGCCCCTATGAAACTTATTTGTGCAAAGGATAGGCTAAGCCTACTTAACATTATGCCTGAGTCACCCCCCAGAGAACCTCTTTTGTTACTCAGATGTGGCCTCTCTCTAAGCTAACCCAACAGGTCAATGCACTGCCTTCCCCCCTACATGGGACATGATTCCTAGGGGTGCAACTGTCCCTGATAATGTGAGACAGAACTTGTGGGATTCACTAGGACCTGGCATTGTGGGATTGAAAAAGCCTTCTTGACCAAAAGAGGGGAAGAGAAAAATGGGACAAAATGAAGTTTCAGTGGCTGAGAGATTTCAGAGTCAAGAGGTTATTCTGGAGATTATTCTTATGCATTGTATAGATATCCCTTTTTAGTTTGTCGTATATTGGAGTGGCTGGAGGGTAGCACCTGAAATTGTTGAGCTATGTTTCAGTAGTCTTGATTCTTCTGGATGATCATATAAAGGTGTAAGTTTTACAATGTGGCTGTGTGATTGTGAAAACCTTGTGTCTGATGCTTCTTTCATCCAGGGTATGGACAGATGAGTAAAAAATTATGGATAAATAAGAAATAAATAATGAGGGTGTAAGTGGTAAACTAAATTGGGTAGATGGAAATTCTAGTGGTCAATGACAGGGAGGGGTTGGGGTACGGGATGTATGAGCCTTTTCTTTTCTTTTTGTATTTTTTTTTCTGGAGTGATGCAAACATTCTAAAAAATGATAATGGTGATGAACACAGAACTGTGCGATGGTATTGGGACCCACTGATTGTACACCATATATGGACTATATGTGTGTGAAAATTTGTCTATAAAAACATTTTTTAGAACTGTGTGCTCAAATTTCTGAAGTTTCATGCTTTAAAATTTTAAAATCTTTGTGATACAGAAAAATCAATAAAATAAGAGAAATGTGTCAAGAAAATTGATTTGGAGAATGGAAAATTACACAGTCATATCAATAAAATGCATAGGTATTTTATTTTTAGAAAATATATAACATAATAAGTGAGCAAACTTCATCCTAGAATTTGGATTAAATAGTACTAATTTAATAACACAAATAGTCAATTATTAATTTGTTTGAATTTTATTCAAGTCATTGACATGTAAGCAAATAAAAATGCACACACATTATCTGCAATGCCAAGGATTCAAGATATCATATACTTGAGTGTGGCTTTTCCAAATTAATTAGAACATCCTTGGATAACCTACAAGAGAAAATTAAGAGGAAAAAAAATCTTGATATTTCTTATCGCCATTCCAAAGTTGTAACTTAAAAAGAAAAAGACAAATGCTTTAATGGAGCATGAAAAAAATCTCTATAACCAGAGAAAACATAAAAATGCACCTTAAATTAATACAGAGTAGTACTCCAAAATTAAGAGACAGTAACTAAAAGTAAAACAATATGCACACCTGGTATTACTGTCAAATTAAGAGATTTTGTAAGAGATTTATACAGCAATTGCAGATAATTTGTCTTTTCACTAAAAGTTTCTTACCCATGAGAGCATGGCTTTGAAACATGGGTAATAATTAATAAAACTGAATTATTTTGTTCTTATTTCTTTTCATTTTTTTTCTGGTTCCTTATATAAAAAAAACAAGAATTAAACTGAATTCTTTAACTACCTACACAATATTAACTTTCCCTTGCTTCATAAAAAGGGAAATTTGATATATTAAAATTGCACCATAATATGTTAGAAAACTCGTAACCCTCTGCATTACATAGATCACTATTTGAAAAGTAGAACATAAAATAATTGGTGTATTTTAAAGAAGGAAAATTTATGCATGTGGTATCACCATGTGCTAATTTCCATGTTCAATGATTTTATTTATATGAGATATAGCCCAATTATACCTAAAGTAGACTCGACATTAGTGATTTTTGAAAAGTTGAAATCAGAATCACTACATAAAAAACTTCTACATCTAATTTTATATTTGAGTCACCTAAAAACCAAGAGCTATGATAACATCAGAGTTTTAGAGAGCCACATTTAGGCATAAGCTTAGTTTCAAAAATAAATATTAACTCATAAAATAAAACTACAAAAGATATTTTAATAGGGCAACAAAATGCTACTCTGTCAAATCTTAAGTCTCTGCAGGTAGAAACTCTCACAAAGTATATGAACTATTCAGATCCAAAGCTACTTTCAATTTGTGGAAAATATAAGCAATCAAAAGTTAAACACTTGAACCCAAATGAAATATTTTCATATGTTTCTGAACATCTGAAAACACTAAGATGTGATACAATTCAGGGTTCAAAGCACCATCTATAAATAAATATGTGCAAATGTGTTTTTATACTTAAATATGCAGCAACATGCTACATTCTGTAACTGTAACTATTGACATCTTTTACTTTGATACACCAAAATAAATGAAATATACATAGACATTCTAATTCATACTTAAGATAAACCTAGGTGGCAAGAGTCTCGCATTAGTGGTGTACCTAACACACTACACATGCTTAGCTGAACTGAAGAAACATTTCCTAGAAAATAAATGGTAGACTTTATTTGCATGGAACATTCAAACCAATGGATTCCCTGTACAGAGCTACTAAAAGCCACAAATTTTCTCCTATATAACAGCAATGTTTCCCCAAGCAGGCATATAAAATACAGACTGGGTAGACTTCACATTTCCCAGTTCAGAACAGAGTTCACTGATTTCAAGGACTGTATTTATTAATCCCAAATTCACAAAAATCAGCTAATGTATCTTTTTTATTGAAAACACAGTATCGGTACATGCTGTTAACTTCCCTAACTAAATGTTGGGTTGTACAATCAAAATAGGAGGGGGCAGATCGGAAAAGGGAGAGATGCTCCATAAAATTTACAATCCTAGTGCATCCTAGCGACATTTCTAGCATAGCTACAAGTGGGTCTCTACACAGAGAATTAAAATAAAAACATCTGATACAAATGCTTTTCACAGATTCTCTTTCTCTTTCTCTCTCTCACTCTCGCAAAAATAAAACCTTTCAAAATGATGATTACTTTCTAAACGTTTTTTAAAATTACGAGATCAGGTCACATATTAGAAAGCAATACTCAACGTTCACTTTTGATTGTCCAGGCCTCATTGGCGAGTGAGTGCATGACACCACGACACCGTAAGTACATATGCTCTTCCCATCGCTGGAAGAAAGGCCTATATCGCAAGAGTTCCATAATTCTAGGCGCTGCGGTCAGCTCAAATAATTTGATACAGCAAAGAGAGTCGCATCCTGCGATTCACGAGGCAGCCACCATGGACTGCAGGTGGCGACAGTAGTCATAGTTCTGGTAAGTGAGTCCACCTTTCTGGAAGGCCTTCCCTCAGCTAGCGGAGCTGGTCGCTGGCCCTGCCTTTTGTGCGGAAAGTTCCCCGGGAGCACTGTGGCCACCTAACCAGGCGTCGCGGGGGCTTGGGGGAAGGTGGTGGAGGCAGCGGGGCGGGAGTTCGCTGCCAGCATCTGCTCGCGAATGCCACGTTAAAGTTTTAAATTGTTATTTTATTTTAAGTCAATGAAAACCAACTTGTAAAGATGTTGTTGTTCTAATAATAATGCATCAAGAATTCAAGAAAGTGGTATGTGTTAAAATTGGGAGTATTCTCTCGCATGTTCTACGTGATTTAATATACTTGTATTTGTTTATTGCATTTCTAGTTCAGGTCTTCCTTATACTTCTTATCGATTTGCATACATTTTTCTAATTTGATAAAAATTTGCCAAAGGGGAGTTAACCTTTATTTTGAAAGCATGCAAAGGTTATCTCGTTATAACCTTAATTGTACTAGAAACCTTAAGGTACATCAGACTAGGTTCAGTGTAGTTTGAATGTACTCATTATTTTCACAAAATATTACATAGGAGGTAATCATAATTATTATTCGTTTGATAGATGAGAAATCTTAAAGTGAAGATAAGCAACATGACAAATTATGACAATAAAAGTCGTTAATCAGAGTCATCCTCATGGAGTGTCAATCACCAATTATAAGCTTAAGTATAGCTTATACTTAAGTAATAGGTATGTCCTCTTACTGTTCCTACCCCACAGAGCAGAAAATGACAGCATAGAAAGGACAAATCACTCCAAAACTTTCACCTGTGTCATAACTTTCCAGCAGGTTATCATGCTTCAACTTTTGCAGTGAAAAGGTTTTGAGAGAGTATACATTTTGTTTTCTTTTTTTTTTTTACTTTTGCTGTAATTTAATAAAGAAAACAAGATAATAAAAGTAATAGATTCAGAATCTTGCCTTACTTTAAATATTCACCCTTCAATTCAGTCAAAGTTTGCTGCATTATGAATAAAGGAGTACTTATTCAGTAAGAAAACATGCAGAAATTATTACCTGAGATAATCAGGTTTAGCAATAAGAAAAAACATCTTTTAAGGCCTATGTCACAATCCCACAAAAAACTCATTGCTTGGATATGAATATTTCAATTTATGTTAAAAATAATTCTGATGCTGTTTTCAAGTAGCCAGCAGTTATACTTTCAGTTAAATCTATGTATGCATTTGGTACACTATTACGCAGAGAATTACGTTTACATTAATGTACTACTTAAAGCTGCACTAGATGAAATGGTATATGTGTTTCTCTAATGAAGTCAGATATAGTGAATTCTGAACATATATAAAGTTGTATGCCAAGCAGATGGGATAAACAAAGTAAAACAACATAGCTGTGTAATGCTTACCAACCAGTTTACATGTAGTTAAGAAAGGTTGCTTACAACATGATCTCATTGAAAATTAAAGTTATTTATAGCATCTTTTGTTGGACCCGTGCCACCTGGTACATACAATAAAAGCTACAGTTCTTGGGTAGCTTAACTGCTCTGAAATGTTTTCAAATTTTACATTATAGAAAGAATACTTGCCATAAATAGAGACCTCTCTGGGGGAATCTATTGGACTAAACAGTAACTTTCAGGGAAGGAATGTTTTGGTAACATTTGGTCATGCTTATACCATTAATGAAATATGTAATTTATAAGCAATGTAAATTTGAAATTGGCTACCTTCCCAGAATGCTTCCATGTAGCAGCACAGCAGCGACAGTAGCATCAACATAGAAATGATAGCACTTTGAGAAATTGAAAAAATTGAAGTTTTGGCCAAAGCATGAAGACATAATGGATGCTGAGTTCCAAAGAAGGTGGTAGACCTCATGTAAAATATGATGGAAACAGTAAAAATGAGTAATTTTACACTTCAACCCTCTCCTACACCAAAACTCTAAAGGGCTCAAACATGAGATATGGGCAGTTTTTGTAGAGAGATTATATTTGGGAGAATTGTGCTGTGCGTACCCCTTGCAAAAAGAAAGGGGAGGTCCAGTCTCCCCAGATTTCATAAAGACTGTGAAAAGAGCTGAATTGAGGTACTTAAGGTTGAGGGATACATTAGTCTTGAGTACACCTCATGAGTGTACAGATGTCTACGCCCCAGATGTTTAAAATGGTATAGATTACAGAAACAAGCCATGGTATCTGCAATAGAATGTCAGTCTAGGGTTATTTAGAAACAATGGCTCAACAGGGCAATTTGCCAGGGTGGAATTCCCAGCAGCAGTTAGTAGGGGTTTACCACTGGAGTGCAAAGGATGAGGGGAGTTTGGGAATATCCAGCCAACTCATTAACAGAGTTTCAATCAGAGGGACTCAATATGGAAGTCTTCAGAGTTTTTCATCACAAATTTTTTTTCTACCTCCATTTTCTTGTGATGTGGTTATACAGTTTGAGTCCTTTAACCAATTTATACTATTGTCTTTGTAATTTCTGTATAACATCTATCATTTCTTTTGCAATGCAATAACTATTGCTTTTTTGGTGCCTTAACCTAATGGTTACATTGTATATTCCACTAGATTCATATTTTATGGATTTCAAAGCATTTCTGTACCTCATACAACATCTAAACATTCAGTGACTTCTTTTTACTAATTTTCCCAAGAAATTTTTTCTAATTTAATTTTCTCACTATTTTGGCCAATATCTTATGTTGATTTTATGTGTTGGAGCTATGTTTATTTTTAATTCTTTTTGATGTCTTTGGAGCATTTGCTGTAATTGAGTGAGGTTAAAGCTTTCAATGGTGTACTGTTGTGAAGACTATTACTATAGTATTTGGTTAATGAATTTTTCAAATTTAAGTCTACTTTTTTATCAGGAAAATATTAAGAGACAGTTAATGATAAGAAATATCCTTTTTGTCCCACTTTGATCAAATTGCACCATTAACTTGTAAATGTATTGTTTATTACACTCTTTCCCTAAACTTCTCAATTTCAATAGTTTGCCTTAATTGAAGGCTAGTTTGCTTTCACTAGTTTTATACTTATAACTTCATAAGATATTCAGTTTACTCTTAAATCGACCAAGAATATTCATGCTGTAAAATGTTCTAAGAAATGATGAATATGCAACTAAGTGATGATATTGTGAATTACTGATTATATATGTTGATGTTTTATTTGGTTTCTTAATTTTTTAATTAATAAATTTTAAAAATATTCATGCTGTATACTGAGTATCTTCATATTTGAAGATGAACATAGGAAATAAATATGCATAAATGGCCATTTAGTATTCCAGAGTTTCTTTATTTGCTTTAGCACTTTGCACACCTGACTACAGAATTACAGATGTAAAAAAAATGCAATTAATTATTTAGTTGGATCTCATACTAGCCAGATGAATAAATGACTAAGCTACAATTTTCTATGTCAGGGAAAAAACAATTGCACTGGTACTTAAAAGAGATATAAGCAAGTGATTCTCTATATATTTTCATTATTTTAGCAGGGTATGAGCAAGCTGAAGAAAAGAAATATGGAATCTGCCTTGCAAACACCAGTGGAATTAGTCTACCTTGGCATTCTGATTCAGTTCTGAACTTGACCATCACAAACCATAAACTAATTTGAGACTCCCAAACTTTTTAATTCACAGTGATTTAAAGCATCTATGGCTGTAAGACCTATTTAAGGGAGAAAGAGGTGTTGAAATGCCCAATTCACAATAGTAGATTTAATATACATGAAATGGCAGGCTACTGCCTTGCAAAGCAGATTTTCTTGTTTGGTCACTAGCCATATTTACCCAAATTTCTTAAGGGAAAAATGGCTTCCTCCCCTAGAAGTGCTTCATAAAAATGAAAACGAAGAAATTATTGTAAAAGTCATTTAATATGGAAAATGAGCAGAAATTGGGGTTTTGGGTAACAGTGGCTAAAAACACTGTAAGGTGCATTGGTGGCTAAGCAATTTGGAAAGGATTGTATTTCTAGGCATTGTGTTCAGCAGCCTTTGAGAAAAAGTGATATGAAAAAAAGATTTAGCAGACTCCATTTCTAGGAATTCTGGCAACCTGCCAAACTCATAGAGGTAACTGTAGCTACTGTTCTACCTCCTTGACTGTCTTTATAGTAACATTAACCTTCTCTGCTTAAACAAAAGCAAAGGTGTCTCTTGAAATCTTCTGCATGAAGTCACACCTGCTAACATTGGCCTTGCTTTTCCTTCATGCAAAATATTTGTGTCAGTAGGCAGGAGTTTAAATTTTTACCTGGAATATGCTATTGGAGAGCAGAGCATGTTAATTTCTTTTAAGATATATTCACATATGTAATTATCCAAAATATACAAGGTATACAATGATATGTAGTATCATTATATAGTTTTGCATTCATCACCACAATCAATTTTAGAACATTTTCATTACTCCAAAATAAAAATGAAAATAAAGAACACCCAAAACATCCCATGCCCCTTATCCCCCCTATTATTTTTTATTTTTTTGTCTCCATTTTCTTACTCGTCTGTCCATACACTGGTAGAGGAAGCATCAGTCGCAAGGTTTTCACACTCAGTCACACCATTAAATAATATTTTCTACAAGAATCAAGACTACTGGATAACACTTCAACAGTTTCAAGTATTTCCTCCTTGCTTTTCTAATAAACTAAAAACTCAAAAGGGATATCTATATAATACATAAGAAAAACTTTCAGAATGACCTCTAAACTATTTGAAATCTCTTAGCCACTGAAGCTTTATTTTGTTTTATTTCTCTTCCAGCCCCTTTTGGTCAAGAGGGCTTTCTCAATCCCACAATGCCAGGACCAGGCTCATCTCTGGGAGTGATGTCCCATGTTGCCAGGTAAATTTACACTCCTGGGAGTCATGTCCCATGTAGAGGGATGGGGTACTGTGTTTACTAGCAAAGTTAATTTACTGAGAGAGGCCATATCTGAGCAACAAAAGAGGTTCCCTGGGAGTGGCTTTTAGGCATAATTATAAGTAGGCTTAGCATCTATTTTGCAAAAATAAGTTTCTGAGGGCAAGCCCCGAGATCAAGGACTTGGCTTATGAAATTGGGAACCCCTATGCTTGTGAGTATCAGAAATTCCCCAGGTGAGGAATTTTAATATTTCCACATTTTCCCAATTTCCACAAGGGGTCTTTGCAAATACTTTTTATTTCCCAGCCAGTTTACTCTGGGATGTTTCAGGGCATCACACTAACATGTATAAACCAACTAGATCCTACTCCTATTCAAGGTTCACTGTAATTATATTCTTTGGATAAACTGACCATACAGGTTAAATTAGATAGTGTCTATAGAAAATATGAATTTTTACAAAATAAACATCTCTTCCTTTGCTCTCACCCTGAAGGTGAAGTTTTGAAAAACAATCAATGTCATCTTTCAGCCTGTATTGATTTACCTTAGTCCTGATCAGATAAGCTTCATTCACATCTCTAATTGAAATCTAACCTGTTTTTTCAGCTTTTTAAACAGTTGCTGTATGGGGTAATGCTGACTTTCATAGCTGTCAGCTATGTGACATCTAAGTCTCAGGTGTCACACAGATACCCAAAGTTCCAGGGAATGATCAGGTTATACACAAACTGCTCAAGTATCTCAGAATTTTGAAATAACAGTCAAAAGTCAGGAATAGATGTGACTGCTGTAAGAGCTTACAATCTAGGAACCTTTATAACAAGACTTATTGAGCAGTCTACACTCCTTAATTGTCAATTTCCCAACCTCTGCCTAGGTTCTATCCTCTGATAACCATTGCTTTTGAATTCATTTCTTAGAGTTTGCACATTATAGTTAGTTTATATTAGTAAGGTCTTACAATGTTTGTCTTATCATTTCTGGTTTATTTTACTTAACATACTGTCCTCAAGTTTCATTCACCTGGTTGTATGCATCACAACGTCATATATGCCACATCCTCTTAGTACCTATGATACTAGGACCTCATCATTTGTTTGGGGTCAGGTTTGATGTTGCCTGGGAATGGGACATCTAGAGCACCATTCTGTGTTCCTACTAACAGCCAATTTGTCCCTTCTTCTCCAAATTATTTCCAGTACTTGCAATTTTCTATCTTTTTGATAAAGACCATTTTGCAGGTGTGAAATGTTACTTTGTTCTGGTTTTGATTTGCATTTTCTGACAGCTGCTGAACCAAGGACTTTTTTTCTGTACTTTTTAGCCATTTGTGTTTCCTCTTTGTAAAAGCATCTATTCATGACTTTTGCCCATTTTTAAATTGTGGTGTTTGTTCACTTGTTGTTGAGTTGTAGGAATTCTTATATGTATTCTGGATTTTAAACCCTTATCAGATATGTGGTTTACAAATATTTCCCCCTAGTGAATAGACTGCTTTTTCCTTCTTGACAAATTCCTTTGCACAAAAGCATTCAATTTTGAGTAGAGCCCATTTATCTTTCTCTTTGCTCATTGCATGTGAGGTCCAAGAAACCATCTCCTACCACAAGTTCTTTAAGATTTTTCCCTACATTTTCTTCTGAGAGTTTTATGGTCTCAACTGTAATGTTTTACATCTTTGATCCATTTAGAGTTAATTTTTGTGTAAGGTTTGAGATAGGGATCCTCTTTCATCTTTTTGGGTATGAATATCTAATTCTCCTAGCACCGTTTGTTAAAGAGGCTGTTCTCTCGCACTTGAATGAACTTCATTGCCTAGTCAAAAATCAACTGGCCATTGTTTCAGTCTGCTAAAGCTTCCAGAATGCAATACAACAGAAATGGATTGGCTTTTACAATGGGATTTATAGCTCACAATTTTTGTTTATAAATTCATGAAAATGTCATAATTAAGGCATAACAGGATTATACCTTGACTCTGAAGACAGGTTGCTGGCATCGAGGACACTTCTGTCATGTTGGAAGTCAGGTACATGACTGGTGCCTGCTAGATTTGCAGTTCCAGGTTTCGTTGTTTTAGCTTCTGGTTCCAGTGGGTCCCTCTGTAAGTCCTCCCTTAGTTTCCCCAGAGCTGTTCTCTTTATGAGTTTCCCTTAATGTTAATATCTCTCAGCCTCTTTGGGTTTTCTGGGACTTTTCTGTCTTGCACCCTCCCATAAAGGACCCTAGGAAAGGGATTAAGACAAACCTTGAATGAAATGGGTCACATCTCAATTGAAATAATCTAGCCAAATGTCCAAGCCACAATAGCTCCACTGGAATGGATTAAAAGAACATAGTATTTTCTGTGTTATATAACTGCTCCAAACTACCACAGCTGTAGATAAGAGGGTCTATTTCTGAACTCTCAATTCTATTCCATTGTTCAGTATAGCTATCCTTATATCAGCCTGCTTTTTTTCATGCCTTATAAGCATTATTTATTACTTCTCTAACCATACACTGAATAAAGGAGTTGTCAATCACAAGGTTTTTATAATCACATGATAACATGATAAAAGCTATAGACAGTCATTATCATAGATCAGGAATAATGGGTTGCAGTTTAGTAATTTCACGTATTTCTCTCTGGCTATTCTAATACACTAGAAACTAAAAATATATCTATATAATGATTCAGTAGTCATAGTCATTTGTTAAATCCTAATTTTTCAGTTATACCTCCTCCCTTTCATTTGATCATTCTCTCAATCTTTGAGGATATCTGGGCATTTATAATTCTATCTTCTTCAGGCTGACAGGGGTTGTTGACATTATGGGTAAAGAACTGAATGTGGTTGATGTTCTTGGAGAGACTGATTCCTCTGTGTTTCCAGGCTTGTCTGGCATAGGAACAATCTAGAGGCTTTAAATTTCTGAAAAAAAAATATACTTAATAAGTAAATAAATAAAGACTGCCATGGGTATTCTTTAGGGCTTTCCAGAATACTGTTGGTTGGGACTTGGCATATGTGGCCATTTTAATATCTGGCAGAAGCTTGCATGAGAGTAACTGCCAGAATAAGCTTTTCAACTCTATTTGAAATCTCTTAGCCATTGATACTTTACTTTGTTTCATTTCTTTTCCCCCTTTTCATTTCTTTTTCCCCTAAAAAGGAATATCTATACAATGCATAAGAATAACCTCCAGAATAACCTTTTGACTCTGCTTGAAATCTCTCAGTCATTGAAACTTTATTTTGTCTTATTTCCCTCTCCCCCCTTTTGGTCAAGAAGGCTTTCTTAATCCCATGATGCCAAGTGTCAGCTTATCCCAGGAGTTCTGTCTCATCTTGCCAGGGAGATTTACACCCCTGGGAGTCCTGTCCCACATATGGGAGATGGCAGTGAAGAACAAGGAAGTTTTTTTAAGAAAATAATCCTATTGGTTGGTACAGGAATTTTTTCCTTGGATAAGCCTTGAGTAATATGACATAAATTGTATTGTTCATGTCATAATATTTAAGATATAGACTATCAAGTTTAAGAGTGAATGTTATCCAAGGATTTGCACCCTATTCTGGAGAAATTTAATGTTTTCCTGATTGCATGCATGACAGTTGAGTATTGTTAGGTGAAACATATGTCTGTTACTGGCTTCTCTTTAGAGATTAAATACGATTTAATGTGGTATGTAGAGCTATCAAGTTGACAAGGAGTATACTGTTATGGTTGAGTTCATGTGCCAGCTTGGCCAGGTAATGGAGCCCAGTTATCTGGTCAAGCAAGCACTGGACTAGCCATTACTGCATGGACATTTCACAGCTGGTTAATAAACCAGAAGGCTGGTTTATTAAATCATTAGCACGTTGATTGTATCTATAGATAATTACATCTGCAGTTGGCCAAGAGGAGTACCTTCCACAATTAGTTGTGCATAATCTAATCAGCTGAAGGCTTTAAAGGGAACATCAGAAGAGATTCTCTCTCTCCTCTTCTGTCATCCAGTCTTTTGGGGGATCCATTCTAGATTTTCATTGGAGTTGTCAGTTTGGCAGCCTGTACTGTGGAATTTGGACTTGTGCATCACCACAGTTGCATGACACACATTTATAAAATCTCATATTTACATATATCTCCTATTGGTTCTGTTTCCCTTGAGAGCCCTAATACAGCTTGGTACCAGGAGTGGGACTAAGGTATAGAAGAAATAAGAGCTTGCAATTATGATTGGGCATTTTCACATTTTTCAAATTTAGGTTCTTGGAGAACAGACACTTACAAAAAATAGGAACTTAATTTAGCTTCAGTTTGCTGACATAGGACTTAGCATGTGGGATACCATCTCAGGCCTACTTCATATGTTTAACAGTTTCCTCCATTTTGATCTGACTTTCAGCCATTGACAGTTGTGATAAAAATATGTGGTGTTGTGTACAGCTCTCAGTTACTGGTTAAAGTCTTTGAGTAGTAATTACAGGTTGTTTTGATATGGTGGCCATTATGTTGTTAATTTTTCCTTGTTCATTTCTCTTTTGTCATTCCAGGCACAAAGAAAGCATTTGCTGGTTAACATGCAGCTGGTTGCCTTCATTTAGTACCCTTGTGAGAAAACAAAGAGTGTAATGAGTACTGTGAGTAAAAAAAAAAAGCCCAATTCTCACCTCTTAATATGCTCCTAAACTCAGGACCCATGATTTAAACCAGCTGAAATCAAAATTTAAAAATGGCCCTGAGGAAGACCTTACCCCCTTGAGCCATGTAGTTTGTTCAATTATTTCACGCAGTTGTGACTCAACTTCCCAGGAGGTGTTTTCCCAAGTACAAGAGGTGGTGTTGGCAATGGCAAAAATGCCTCCTTTTTCAGCTAATGCATTGTCAAGGACAACAATGCTATTGTCTAAAACATGCTTAGCTAATGAATGTAATAACTGTTTTGTAGCTATGGCTTTAGCAGTAGATTCAGTAAGTTCTGTTGTGACTGATAGGTTTCTAACCATTTTTCATGATTGCCCAAGTCAAGGTAGCAACAATCTGCCAAAAGAGGCAAACCCAGAATCATCAGCTCCCTGGATACTTCCCATTTTTTTCCTAAGAATTTAGACTATGGGGAATTATCCTATAAGAAGTTTCAGATTGAGAACCCAGAAATACATACACATAAATATGCCCAAGTGATTTTTGACAGAGGGGCACAAACAATTTAATGGAATTAAGCTTTTAAAAAATTGTACCTTGAGCAATTGGAGGAAAATGAACTTAGACCTATAACTTACAATTTATGCAAACATTACCTCAAATGGATCATGAAATTAAATGTAAGTCATAAAGTTAAAAAATATAAAAAGTACTAGAAGTGAACCTTTATGATCTAGTATAAGGAAGAATTTTTAGTCTTGGCCCCAAAAGTGTCATCCATAAAAAATTTATAATTTGGACTTCAGCAGTATTAAATAATTTTCTCTGCAAAAGACACCGTTAAAGGATGAAAACACAAATTATAGACTATAAGAACATATTTACAAACCATATATATCTGCCTAGGACTTATATATAGACTGCATAAATTTCAAAAAGAAAACTCAAATAATCCAGTTGATTATTTGACAATGGACAAAAGTCATGAACAAATATTTCACTGCAGCAGTTACATAGATGGAAAATTAACATATGTTACTAATCAGGGAATTGCAAACTAAAATCACACTTTGATATTCTACATATCTATCAGAACGGCTAAAATTAAAAAGTGACATTAGATTGTAGGGAGTCCACAGTGAAACTGGATCAGTTTCATATGCCTGGGGACAATGTAAATGTGAAATTGTTGATAGCCATTCTACAAATCAGTTTTTAAAAAACTAAATGTAGGAGTTCTGGGAATATGGCAGAATATGATACATCAAGCTCACCCTTGCTCCAAACAACATCTAGAGAAGGGATGGGAAGGCAAGTGGGATTTTGATTGTGGAGTACAAGTGACCTGGGAGGGTCTTCTAAACCACAGAGGGAGGCCCGTTGCAAAAGCTGAAGAACTGAAATGCAGAGAACTGGAGACCATCTAGCTAGTGCAAATAGCCTAATGGACCCCTTTCCAAATAAAGGCCTGGAGCCCTCAGAAGTGGATGGACAGGGAGAAGAGGAAAGGAAATAAGCCAAACTGTGTTTCTTGAGTGTTTTACCCTCACACATACCACTGACCTGTGATTCACCCCACACCCCACACACCTGAACCCTATCACCCACACACCCTCTAGACCATGCTTCAAGTGTCACCACCCCAAAGACCCCCCATGTGACCCCCATCTCACACAGCCACCCCAAGTGTACATAGCCTGCCCTAGCCTGACCCACCTCTTCCACACAAGCATGCAATCTTGCCCCACCCACCCTGAGACCTGCCCACCCACACCCACCCCATTAACTCCCATCTCCACATCCCTGCTCCTTGTAGTTTGGTAGCCAGTGCATCAATGTTGCAGACACTCACCTTCATACCCAGGCTATACATACCAACAGTCCATAGAGTCATGCAACCCTCCCCATGCCCTCTGAGCTCTGCACACATGTATAGCAGTTTATGGCTATCCCAGATACACACACACATGCATGCATGCATGCCCCGTCAGGGCCCTAGCTATAGGCAAGTACTTATACGTGCTTTGGGACCAGATCTACCTCGGCCCACACAGTGAACACCTGGATCCCACCCCCCAGATCCATGCATGCACACAACCATATCTCCCCACCACCAGGTACCCAAACATTCATGCACCAACTCTTGACCTTACCCCAACCTCCTGCCCCACAAAAATGCAGCCTTGCCCCATCTCTGTGCATAAGTGTCCTGATTTCACACCTGGTAGGTGCTGACATGTGCATCTGTGCTATATAGGCCCTACCCTGCACATGTGTGCACCCCTGTCCCAACCTCCTTGCACCTGCAACTGGGCTCCACCCACCTGATATCGCCCACCCCTGACCAATGTTGTGCAATCCCCATGACCTGTGCTCTGCCCCTACACACTCCCACATCCATATTCTGAGCTCCCTCCCCTTCACAAACTCACACCCATACCTAGTCCTCCTAGTCCTCTGAACTCTGTGCCACCTAGCATACACCTCCATAGTGCCAGTTAAGTAGTCCAAACTAAGTCTTATGTGGTTACCCTTGTATGTGGTAGATTGTTTTTCTCTTGCCAATTTCAGGATTTTTTGCTACTCTTCAACATTTGACTGACTGATTCATATGGGTCTTGCAGAAAGCTTATTTGAATTTATTCTATTTGGGGTTTGTTGGGCTTCTTTGATTTACATATTTATGTCCTTTTAAGGATTGGGAAAATTGCCCCCATTATATCCTGAAGTAATCTTCTTAGCTCCTTACTCTTCTCTTTTCCTTCTTGGGCACTGATGATTCTTATATTTGTATGTTATGTTTTGTCCATCATTTCCCTGAGATCCAAATTTTTAATCTCTTTTGCCATTTGTTCTTTTGTGTGTTCAAAATCAGCTTCCCTGTCCTCAAGTTCACTTATTTCTTCTTCTGCCTCTTCAAACCTGCTCTTGTGTGTCTCTAGTATATTTTTTATTTGATCTACAGCATCTTTAATCACTGTGATATCTGCTATTTTTCTATTTATTCTTTCAAATGTCTCTTTATGTTCATCTAGTGTCTTCTTGATCTCCTTTATGTCATTAGCCATCCCACTGATTTTGTTTAATAAACTAATATGAACATCTTTGTTTAGTTTTTCCAAAGTTTGTGTCCCTTCCAGTGTTTTAATTGGATCACTAGGCTGGGCTGTATCTGTCTGCATTTTGATATGCTTAATGATCTTTTGTTGCCTTTAAGACATGTAAATATATAATATAAAATATAGTTACTTTGGAAGTTGATTTCCTTCAGTACTCTAAAGCTTTGTGTTTGCAGGGTAGATGTGGAGCAGCATGTGGGCTATGGTGTGGGCACAACAGTGTGGTGATGGGTTGCCATGCAGGTATAGGCACTGAAAACCTCTTGCAAAATGATTCACTATCTTTATGTCCAAAACACATACATATATACATACCTATTTATATTTATTTATTTGTTTTACAAACAAGGCATACACATACATATTTGCACAGACCCATGTTTATATATACATGTACATACATGTTAATATTTTTTATGCTCCATGGCAGATCTACTCAATGCTCTGTAAAATGGCTACGAAGGGTAATTATCCAGAAGAATTCTGAAATTTCATATTCCCAGATTCAAATTCCTAGGTTCTTGACCATACCATAAGAAAGAATTCAAAGGCACTGCACAGATCAAACAAACAAGTAGAAAGATTGTTAAGTACACATTCAGGAAGGGCATGCAGGCACTCCTGCAAGAGGTGAGATGTGAGAGGCAAGAGACTTCCAATGCTGGCACAATCTGATTGTATTGCTTAGGTTCATTTATTCCTCCTCTCCTCTCTTTTCCTTGTTAGATCAAAGTGGTTTATTAACAAGAATTTTCTGCTACCCAATCCATTAGGTCTTATATTTGCAAAACAGGCCTTTGAAAACATATAAGCCATGGCTCTTTCTTCTCCACTCCTATTTCACCAGGGTGCTGCCTGTTGGGCAGATAGTGCATTTGGGTGAGTTGGCTTCTGCCTGGTGTTTTGCACAGGTGGGTAGCCCAGGCAACATGTGGTGTATGACAGGTTGTCCTGCCTTGAGCCGTGATCAGCCATCCTTGCTCAAGGGCTTTCTCATGGTATCTCCTCTTCCCTCTCAGGTACTTGCTCTAGCCTACTTCATTCATACCAAAGGAAAAGCAGACAGACTGTATCTGCATTATAGTACTCAATTATTCACCTCATTGGTAGCTTTCATTTTAAGTATCTCAGCTCTGAATGTAGCAGTGATGTGTTGAATGTTCATTCATATTATACAATGTACTCTGTACGTTATGATACATGCAGGTAACTGATTCTGTTGTAGAGAATACAAGTATCTTTGGAGTAATCTGCCATTCTTTATTTTATTTTTTTCTTTTCCAACAAATATGTTCATTCATACCCATTTATCCAGTTTTCAACTTTAGAGTATTGTGCTTCCTAAAGACAGTCCCTGATGTTTATTGATGAAGGATCTTGGGTCAGCCCATAATTAATTCATCCCAACTCCAAATTTATTTTGATAACTGAAACGTGATCAAACTAAAATGTGCCTGCCTGACATGTGCAGTAGTTTAGATTTTAACTTATGAGTAACCTATACCTCATTATATTACTAAAAGTCATGCACATCATAGTATTAAACTGTCATTTTCTTACATGCATTCTGTGACAAGTATGTAATCAATTCGTGCATACTCAATGATTAAAGGGTCTCTAATTACATGATCTGGGACCACTGTGTTCATTATCCTGAAGCCTGCCCATCTTGTAACGCTATAAAACTATCAGAATTACTGCAGTTTGGGGAGACAAATTTTTTGGCCAATAGGTCATTTGGTCTCTTGCTGCATATCTAGTAATAAACTTTTTCTCTCTTTGAAACCCTGGTGTCTCAGGAACTGGTCATATGAGCACATGGGCAAGAATCCATATTCTCAAATACCATTTGAAAATCACTTGCATACTGCCTTTGTCAGTAACAATTCAGCATATGGGTTTTTTACTTACAGAGGCCAGTTTATAGTATTACATTTTATATTCCTACAGTTATCCAGTTGTTTGGTCATCAAGCACTGAACTGATGTTAAAGTGGGGATATTTTGTGGACTTAAGTCATCAGTATATTGCTGGTGTCTATGCTGATTACATGCAAAATCAATTGAGGAGATTTCCTTCAACAGTGACTGAAGTCTCTTGCAATAAATTGAAATCTTCAAATGGAGAAGACTTGAATTCAACAGTCAGAAGACAGTTTCCAGCTATACTTCAGTCAGCAAGCTTGTCCTTGGGAACTCATTGTAAGCTTTCATCAGAGTTCTCAGCTTGCAGCTTGTGCTATGGAATTTGGACTCATCCATCACTACAGAAACATGACAAATTCTTATAAAAATCTCATAATATTTGCAGATATCTCCTGTTGGTTCTGTTTCCCTAGAGAATCCTGATACAACTCTTAAGAACACTTCTGAGCTCAGATGCAAATTTTCAAGGCAGTTTGCTGCAGGTTTAAGAATAAATTTTACCTTTATTTTTGTATCTCCAGTGGATGGTTTCCACTGGAAAGGAGGGCCTGTTTTACTCTTCAAAATGTTATACCTTGCATTTGTTCTTAAACCCAATAGCTGATTTTAACCACTTTATTCAAATGCAGAAATACTGAAATCTAGAAGCTCAAGTTGGAACTTGTTATATTTCCCCATACTATTCTCTATTAAAGGACTTTCTTCAGTTACCCTAACCCCAGGCTGCAGGTTGATAACTGAAGTGTATTTGAGAACATGAACAGTGGGAACAAATCCAGTCTCTTATTTATCCTAACCCAGAAGATGCTGCTATATGATTTGAGAATCACTTACATAGAGGGAGACATTTTACTTTATTGCTTTCCTTGGAAGCAGCCAAGTCAAGGGAATTCAAAGCAGATCATATTGGCATCTTGTAGTTTATAGTTAAAGAGTGGAGAGTTAAGTTCCAAGGCCTGGTAGAATATTGTTTTGACCCTTCAGTCCTGGGTTATGGGTGTGAAATACTCCTAATGAAACACAATGCTGTATGTAAGTGTTTTATAATAAATCTGAAAGTTAAATGATTCATTCCCACTGTAAATTGTCACTTTAATTTCATATACCTATAGTAGTAAGGTGGTCAAGTGATTTTATTTGCCTCAAAATTTCTACAAAGAGGAAAATGGAAAAATCTGAATGAACTCCACAAAGACACCTCTAAAGTAAAAATTTTGGAAAAATGAATTGAATGAGCCCTTTCTGGGAAACTGTTACTCTGAAACTTAGACAGAATTTTTTTTAAAATCAGACTAAATCATAAAAGAGCTAAATGGGAGCACAAGTATAGTTCTGAGCTCTTTACACTGATTACAAAGGAGATCACAGTAATACTCACAGTCAGGTTCTGTTTTCCTTTTATATAGAGAGAGACAGGGAGAGAGAGACAGGGGCAGACAGAGTTTATGGCACACTTCAGCCACAGTAACAGGTGGAGACCAATTCTCAAACATTCAAGTTCTTAAGACACTTAAATATAAACTGTAATATGTAGACATTATGGACTTCAGAGTGCTGGGGTATGGATCAGATCCCGTGATAGAAAATATTTCGGGAAGATAGTTCAGCTTCTCAGTGTGAAACAAGTTTTGCAATTCTAATAACTTGTTAGTTTTTCACTTCCTGGGCACAAGGCTCACTTTTTATAGAAGTAGCCAATGAGAGAAATTCACAGGAAAGAGACACAAAGGTTTATTTACCTATGAGAATGAACAACAATCCCCACCCCCAGCAATTGGCAGGAATTCCTTGGGGCATGTTCCAAGGAATATATTGGTGGAGGAGGGGCATCAACCACCCCCTTGCTTAAGCAACACCTCTGCTGGGCTTCTGTCACTCCTGTAGCTCCCTGCAATGTAAACTGGAAACACTGGCTTGGGCTGGTGATGCTCCCAGCTGAATAAGTGATCTTGGACAGATTACTCTCCTTCAGCACCCCCACCCAAATTCACCAACAAACTTAATATTTTTTGACTGGACAGGGAAGAGGGGCTGTGGGATGAAGGAGGGGAAGACCCAGATGGGTGGCACCTCCAGGGAGAATCACATTGTAATGCAGATTAAGCAGCTAAATCTGCACTTTAAGCATCACAATGTGATGGGCCAGATAGTTGATGGGTGTGAAAAAGAAGCTTGTTTCCCCAGCCTCAATTGGACTGAGGAATCTGGGTCTGGAGCAGAACACTTCCCTACTCCTGCTCCTTCTGCAGAGCCTTCTTTCTGAATCCCTTCCCTGTTGACTGTGCTGTAGCCCACTTCACCCAGCCTGGCATTGAGTCTCAGCCATTTCAGAGATTCAGCCAGAAGGAGAGGAAGGTGTGCATCCTCCAGTAGGCACCCAAACCTACCTTCTCCACCCCATGATGACTCAAATTGTCCCAGAAATGTCTTGCAGTTCTGTTCCCAAGAGCCTGGTGCTGCTTCCACACTGAAGACAGAGAGAGCTTTGTCCCCACAAGACCTACCAAGGAGGCAGCTCAACTGTTGGATATCTTCTCCATTTGCAGTGAGTAAAATGTTTTCTGTCCATTCCTGCTGTTGAGGAGGCATCTTTGCCAGTGGCTTCTCTTAGAAGTTTTTTCCTGAAATACTGACCACTGAATCTTTCTCTGCACTGTTTCCATGTGATTTATTCCTTTTCCTCTTGTATTGAAGCAAGATTTACTTTTCCAGAGTATCTGTTCATTGAGGGATTGCCAACTTAAAGTCTTGGCATGCTATAGGATCTTTTTATGGATCCAGGATTGTTCCTGGGGAAAATCCTGGTAGAGAGTCAGGAAAAGGGAGAAAACATCTACCGTACTGAAATGAATATGCAAAGTTTTAGAAATTTCCAGCCAGAGAAATTGGGACAGGGTGGTCCTTGCTAAGCCATATGGGGGCTTGAGGGGAAAGGGTGAGTGATGTCCCTCCGTAGACTTTCATAAATTTTTTAATGGTTCATTTTTCCTGCAATGCTAACATAATTTAAAAATGTAAAAAAATGTAACTACAAATATTATAAATCCAAACATTGTTTTCATTATAACTATGTTATTTACTCATAGAACTAGAATTTACTATATGTTTTATTTTCCTTTTTAATGGAAGCAAGCTCATCAATAAAATTTTTGAAATATACTACTTAATTCCTCTTTTTTAATTGAGAAAATTGCCATGTTGGAAAATTTCTCAGGACCCGATCTCAAATTATTTTTAAATAAATACAGCTTACTGAAATGTCTTTCATTTCACTGTGACTGATATTGTTTGTAAGATATATACACAGATCAATAAATAGTGGTCATACTTGTTTAGCGTGAGAATGTACTAAACACCACTGAATTGTACAATTTAAAAGGAATTATTTTATATTTTGTGAATTTCACCTTAAGATCGGTATATATCATCTACTGTTAGGTAGTTGGGAAGCCATGAGCTCACCACAGGGGAAGAAGGGAGCCACCCGAGGCCATCCCCTGGAGGCTAGAAGCACTTTTAACTGATGGTTAAATTGACCAAACTGCAGTCAGAACATCCCACCTTCAATAGATGGTTAAATGTTTAAACAAAGCAAACTGCAGCCAGAACATTTCACCTTTAATGGATGGTTAAATGGTTAAAGTGAGTAACTAAGTGTGGTCAGAAAACCCTGTTAAAGCAAGAGACAAAGCCACAAATTAAAACTCCAAGAAAGCCCTCTAGTAATGTGTGTACAATACTACCATGAACTGGCCCCATAAAAACCTAAACAGGAACTGTGACCAGGGCCAACCCTCATTCTTGACTATCTTAGTCTGTCCTTCTCTAGAATATTTTCCTTCCTTTCTTTATTTGCTGCTTTAAATAAATCACCTTGCTCCCCCAACTTCAACTTGAGTTTCAATTCTTTGTCTCAGTGAGTCAAGGACTGGGACTCCTGGCCAGGAAAGGTCAAGACCAACACTTCAAATTAGAATAAATTTGCACTAAGTAAAACTCATGCATAAAAAAATCTGTTTTTGAAGAATGCCATATGATGTTGATTTTTGAACCTATTGTTGCATTCTGCTTAAAACTATCAAAAATGAAATTTCTGGAGAATTTAAATTGTTAGTATATTTAAAAACCGAGTCAGTGACTTTTTTGTAAGGTATGTGTATTCAATGAAATTAAATTTCTCCTGTTAAAAATTCAAAATATGAAATTACTTAATTTAATTTTTATATCTCCATTTGAAAGATGAAATTAGGACATCCATAATATCAATTTTTCTATGCCTCTTTCCCATAATAATCATCTTTATCTGGTAATGAATGGTCCCTAAATTCTTTTCTTTTTTTGTACTTTCAAATTTGAAAATAATAATTCATGTGTCTGTTAAATTTTACATGGATGAATTCTTCTTTCAAAGTTACTTTTTGTCTTACATGTGGTAAGCAAGGGAATAGACCTTCTAGTAATCATTCACCTTTATATTTTGTCAGGATTGCTTATCAAGCTTTATTAACTATTTTGGGTTCAATATAATATCCCAGAGAAAGTTGCATAAATATTTGTATAAATAGTTTCATCGAGGAACTTTAACTCAAAAATAATATTTTTCTTCAACTACTGTATATACCTCAGATGCACCTAATATCATATACATTTGATGAATGTTCATTTGAGTGGATAGTAACCTGATTAGATTTGATCCCATCCAGATTATCATCTAAAAATAAATTCCAGCATCCTATAAAACCCCAACTTTTCCTTATTTGCAAATCCCTGTCCTGACCAAGTTCTTACCTTATCCACCTTCCAGATAAACTGTTGAAGGGGAAGGAGATGGAAGACTCTGGTCAAGCTTCTCTATTCACATAACCTGAAACACCCAAACAAAAACATCTAACAAAACAGACAAATTCGGAATATTCTAACTGAGATTTGAGCCACCTCCTGAGGCCATAGATAGTGATTTCAAACATCATTCTCCAGTAGCATGCCTCTCTTTGGAGGTATGATGTATAAGTGAATGTCTTTAAGCCTTGAGCAAAGGATGCCACTCTTTGGAACAGGCAGCAAGGAAAGGTGTTCCTGTGAAAAAGTAGAGTACAAATACCCTGCTGTTTCCACAAACACCACTATACTGTGACATGGAAAAATAATTAGCTGTTCAACAAAAGTTGTGAGAGTAATTGCCCTTGTAAGAGTCTGGATATTAATAAGGAGGAAAAGTATGAATATTACATAAATAGCATTAGGCCTTTAATGTCCATGCCACAGTATAGTTTAAATATATTTATACTGACTGAAGGTTATTTTCAATATTACTGCTGTATACAACATTTAACTACTTTTGTTGATTTGTTTTGAGATTCTTCACAGATCCTTGATATAAATAATGGTGTGATAAACACTCTTTCTCATACTTTTTGTCCTGTACTATGTACTGAATATAATTATTTAAAGTGATTCCCTCCAGCCTTTCCTACTCTAAGTTCCACATTTAGTTTAGGTGCTTATCATTTTAAAAATATGTTGTGCATTCATTTCTGTTTATCTCAAAGTGTTTTTTATTTCCTTTATGATTTATTTTATGACTCATTGGTTGCCTAAAAATATTGTTTAATTTTCATATATTTGAATTTTCCAGGTTGCCTACTGTTAACTGACTTTTAGTTTCATTCCATTTTGGTCACAGAAGATACTTATGATTTCAACGTTTTTAGAAATGTCCTAGGGTTTCATGTGGTTTGACCTAGGGAATGTAAATGTATAATTGAGAAGAATGTGGTCTACTTTGTTTATAGATTTGCAAAGTCTTCTTTCCACATTGATCTTCTGTCTACTTTTCATATCCATTTATGAAAGTGGGTAATTGATATATTTATTTTTGTGTAATGGTTACCCCTTCAAAACAGTCATATATTTTGATTTTCTGTTGTTATGTGTATATATATAATTATATCTTCTTGAAGATTTACCCTTTTATAGATATATACTTATTTGTCTGATAATAATAACTGACCTAATTTTGTCTGATATTATTATGGACAGTCCAGCTCTCTTTTAGTTACTATTTGCATGTAGTATTGTTAATTGTTCCCCATTCTTCCACTTTCAACCTATTTGGAACTTTGTGTCTAAAGTGGGTTGCATAGACAATGTTTTATCAGCTTTTACCCTGTGCCAATCCCTGTGTTAGAGTTAATACATTTTCATTTAAAGTTATTATTTATAAGAAAGGGCTTATACTGTGCATTTTGTTAGTTGTTTTCCAAAAATATTTTTGGTACTTAATTCTTCTATTGCCTTTATTGGTGTTTGAGTTTAATGGAATAGATTTCATCTCCCTTCTCATTATATATAACATTTTATTTTGAAATATTTTCAAACTTAGAGCACAATTGGAAAAGTAATACAAACTTCAAACAGAATACACCAATTTTAACATATTCCCATATTTGCTGTACCATTTTATCTATTCATTTGTCTTTAATTTTCTAATCACATGAGAGTAGGTTTAATTTTCTAATCATGCTACTTAAACACAGTATTTTCATGTACATTTCCTCAAAACAGTTATTCATTTATGTAATAACCCATAAGTACAGTTGCAAATTTCAAGAAATTTAATATTGATAAAAATTCATAGTCTATGTTCCAGTTTTTATTTCCATGTGTCTCACTAACATTGTTTTTCGAACTTTACAGAGCAGATTTATTTGGAGAAAACAAAACCCACAGCCCAAAAGTTGGGGATTCTACATCTCAAGTCATCTCCCAGGTATTAAGCCTATAGATTACAGATCACTTGATTAGAAGATATTTTTGTACAAATTTTACATTTATTTAGGAAAATCAATCCCTGTTTCTATTTTAACAGGGGAGAGTAGAGTAGGGAAATGGGAAAGAACAGTTTTGGATACAATTCTTTGAAAGAAAAGTAGACATGAAGAGGGCAAACTCTCTTCTTAAGGAACCACCAAACTGCCTTCCAGAGTGGTTGTAGCATTTTACATTCCCACCAAGAATGTGGATGTCTACCTCTTTCTCCATATTCCTTTCTGCACTTGTCAATTTTCTGCTTTTTTTTATAATGGATATTCTAAAGGATGTGAGATGATATTTCATTGAGGTTTTAATTTGCACTTCCCTAATAGCCAGTGAAGTTGAACCATTTGTATTTGTATTTTCTCTCCTGAAAAGTGTCTGTTAATGTCTTTTGCACATTTGTTAATTGGGTTATTTTTTTGTTGTTGTTGAGTTATAGAATCTCTTTATATGTTTTGGATATCAAGCCCTTATCTGATATGTGGTTTCCAAATATTGTCTCCTGTTGTGTAAGTTGCCTTTTTACTTTCCTGACAAATTCTTTGATGCACAAAAGTGTTTAATTTTGAGGAGATATCAATTATCTACTACCTTTTTCATTGCTTGTGCTTTGGGTGTACGGTCTACGAAGCCACCTCCTATCACAATTATATTTACCTACATTTTAATTTAAAATTGATATAAAACTTAAAGTTTTATATTTTGATATATAAAATAAAGTTTTATATTTTGATATAAAACTTCCAGTCTATTTTCCAGGTTTTTTCATATGTCCTACTAACATGCTTTTGAGTCTTTTCCGTTGTTAGGTCCCACTGAGGAACATGGATTGCATTAATTGTTTTTGACTCTTTAGATGCTCTTTCTTTAAGTATGGAAACATAAGCTTTCCCTTCTCAACCACTCCCAAGGATACATTTTAGTGAGAATAGTCAAATTCATATTGTTGTGCATACCCTCACCACTATCCATTACCAGAATTTTCCCATTACCTCAAGCAGAAACCATAAACCCAATGCGCATTATCTCTTGGTTCTCCTCCTTCCCCTGCTCCGTAATTTGTACTCTGCTTTCTGAAACCCATGAGTTTTCATATTCTAGCTTATTTCTATAAGTGGAATAATGTATGAATTATTTCTTCAGTTCTGGATTATTTCATTCACATGATGTCTTCAAGGTTCATGTCTTCAAGGTTCATCAGTGTGTATCACAACTTTAATCCTTTTTAGGACTTAGTGTTATTACATTATATATACACACATGCCTAATTTTTTTTATCCATTCACCTATTGATGGACATTTAGGATGCATCCATCTTTTGGCTATTTTCTTCACAATACTGCTATAAACGCTAGTGTACAAACATCTCTCTAGGTCCCTGTTTTTAATTATTTTGAGTATTTACCTAGAAGTGGGATTACCAGGTCATATGGTAATTCTATGTTTTAACTTTTTGAGGAATGCTAAACTCTTTCTTCTAACAGCTCTGTCACTTTACATTCTCAACAGTAATGTATGATGGTTCCTATTTCTCAGCATCCTTGCCAGGAATTAATTAAGTACATTGGAACTTCATATATCTATCTTAGATAATGACTGTGTGCACTAGGGTAGATTATTCTGCAGTTATTGGATAAATTGTTCTACTCTTCTCTGTTTGGACTAGTTGGCTTATAACATCATTTAAGTTGATAGATGATATTGATGATCAAGTTATTGATCTTTTCTGATTTTTTAATTTTCCTGTTTTTTAAATAATAGCCATGCTTGTGATATAAAGTCATGCCTCACTGTGGTTCTGATTTAATTTCCCTAAAGTCTTCTAATGAAGTAAACTGTTGGAATGTTGATTGAGATTTCATTGAGTCTACAAATTGCTTTGGATAGGATTGATACATGGACAATATTTGATCTTCTTATTGATGAACAGAGATCATCTATTTTAGGTATTATTTAATTTCTTTCAATGATTTTAAATATGTCATGTACAAGCCCTTTACATCTGTGATTAAGTTTTTTCATAGATAGTTGATTTTTTCTTTTGTAATAGTGAATGGAATGATTTATTGTTTTGATCCCTGAATTATTTGTATAGAGCCACCACTGATTTTACCATGTTGATAATGTACCCTGCCACTTTTCTGAATTCATTGTTTCTCTTACAGCTTTGTTGTGAATTTGGCATTGTGTCATCTGCAAATAATGAAATTTTACTTTTTCCTTTCCAATTTTATTTCTATTGCATGCAGAATTACTCTGAATAATAACTATTCATTATTTAAGAGTATGTGATTTGTTTCTACATATTTTGAATTTTCCACTGCCTTTCCTTTGCTGATTTTTAGCATCATTCCACTGTGGCTGTAGAAGATACACTATGATTTCAATATTTTTAATTCATTGGAACTTCATATATCTATCTTAGATAATGACTGTGTGCACTAGGGTAGAATATTCTGCAGTTATTGGATAAATTGTTCTACTCTTCTCTGTTCGGACTAGTTGGCTTATAACATCATTTAAGTTGATAGATGATCTTGGTGATCAAGTTGTTGATCTTTGTAGATGTTCTATCCATTATTGAAAGTGTTGTATTGTAATTTCCTACTATATTGTAGATTTCCCTTCAAATTTGTCAGTGTTTTTCTTCACATAATTGTGGTTCTGCTGTTAGGTTCATAAATTTATAACTGTTATATCTTTAATTGATTTTTTGCATGTTTATGTTATCTTTCTTTGTCCTTGTGAAAGTCTATTTACTTAGAGTTTATTTTATCTGATACTAGTATTGCTGCTCCAACTATCCCTAGGTTTCTATTTCCGTGGAATATTTTTCCATCCTTTTCTCTTTCAACTCAACTTGAATTTGAGGTGTGTTTTGTGAATAGTATGTATTTATTCTTTTTATGCATTCTGCCAATATTTGCCTTTTGAGGGAGAGTTTTAATCATTTACATTTAACATCTGTGGGCCTTCTCTCCAGGTTTATATTTTCAAATGGCTTCCCCTGTGCATTTTCTTTCTGCATCAGCAAACATCTGGGTCTCTGTTAGCTCTGTGCTTTTGAGCTCCATCTCATCTCCCTGTTAAAGCCCTCAGCTGACTATATTAAACATCATTCATTGTGGAAAACATTCCCCTCAGGTAACTGCAGAGGCTATAAGCCTCAAATGAAATCAGTGTGCTGATTATTTAAGTCCACAGCAACTTAATATTTGTTAACATTAAGATAAGCCTGTGCTTACTTGATCAGCACCAGCAACAGTCCAAGTTGACACATGAACCTTTCACAGTGTCCATCTGTTGTCAACTTGGCAGATATACACATCATCTTAAACCATACATAATTTCTAAATGGAAAGTTATAAAAGGCATATATTTCACCTAATAATATTCAACTCTCCTGCCTAAAACACACTAAATTTTTCTGTATAAAAATACATTCATTTCATCGTAACATCACAAAAGGCTTAAACCATTTCAGTAAAAATGTAAATGCAATATCAACTAAAAAAAATAGAAAAATCTCATCAAGTCAGTTACTAGCATGCTCAGCCCTAAGGCAAAATTCTTCTCTGGCCTTGGAATTATAAAGCTCAGAATAGGTTACTTGCTTCCAGTATTTAAAGAAGAAACAGTCATGATAAATGACTTGATTGCCATAAAGAAAATTTGAAAAGAAAATAGGGGTCACTGGACCTAAATGGTTCCAAAAACCTACAGGGCAACTTCCATTAGATTTCAAAGTCTGAGATTTATTTCTCCTCAGGGCTTTAGAAAGTGACATTCCCACCCTTTGCAAGAGCTTATGCAGCAGCCCTGCTTTCTCCAAACACTGGGATATCGGGACATCACATATTTTGGCTCCATTCTCCTCAAACATCTGGTTGACACACAGATTTCCTGCCATCTTCAGAGCAAATGCTCATCCCTTCAGAATAATGGGGAGCAGGGAGCCAGACTCTGTGCACTCCCAGAGGAATGTACTCCCATCTTCTCTGAGACCTGAGATCACAGAACTCTCCCAAACATCATGGAGAAATGCCTGCTACTCCTTCTGAGGAGCATAAGCTGCAAGAAGAAACCAGACTGCATTTCCCAAATTTAATTTGTAAGTCTCTTAAGCTAACTTTCATAGATATTGCATTAAAATTCTCACTTCCATCCAGCACCAGAATTTAATTTTGCCAAATTTTCTGCTACTGTAATAAAGAGGTTGGCTTCTTCTAATTTGCAGTCATGCACTCATAATTTTGACCTGAGGACTCATCAGAAATATCTTTAAAGTCTACATGTCTACCATTAGTCTCTTCAAAGCTCCTCACAATTATGATTTTAAAAAGCTTCCAATATGTTTGATAATTTGCAAACTCATCAACACCATACTTCTTTGTATAAAAATATGTTTTTAGTTGTTAAAGCTACCAGAATACAACATGCTAGGAATGTACTGGTTTTTATAAGGGGAATTTATTAAGTTTGAAATGAACATTTCCAAAGGATTTCTCCATCAAATTTGAAGGCATATGGCAATTTCTGCTTACCTCCTCTCTTGGCTTCTGGTTTCAAATGGTCTCCCCTCTGGTGTTTCCTTTCTGCATCCCCAAATGACTGGTAATATGTCAACTCTGAGCTTTTGAGCTCCTTCTGATTTCTCTTTTAAAAACTTCAGCTGAATTGCTTAAAACTTAATCACTGTGATCAGACTTTTATTAAAGATATGGATTAAACTGACCTGGACTGAGGTAAATCAAAATGTAAGGTAAAGGATGATGTGGTTTATATTTTAAAACTTCAGCTGTTATGTCAGACCAAAGAAGTGGTGTTCTTTTAGTGCAAAAATTACATATTTGGTAGCACATTTTCTAATTTAACTTGTATGGTCAGTTTATTCAAGCACCATAATTACTTAGAATCTTGAATAGGATGTATGATCTTTTAGGTTTTCATAGGTTAGAGTGATGCCCTGTTATATTCCAGAGAAATTTGGGCAGAGAATGAAAAAGTACTTGCAAATTCCCCTTGGGTAACTGAGAGAAAGGAGGAAATATTACAGTTCCCCATCTTGGGAATTCCTGAATTCCTGAAAGCAGTGTGGACAACAATTTCATTATGCTGAGCTTATGATCTTAAGACCTGCCCCTGGGAAACTTACTCCTGCAAAGAAGTTAGGCCTACTGATAGTTATACCTAAGTGTCACCCCCAGTCAACCTATTCTGTTGCTCAGATGTGGCCTCTTGATCTAAAGCCAACTGAGAAAATAAGCTCACTCACATTCCCTGTACATGGGAAATGACTCCCAGCGGTGTAAATATTGCTGCCAGTGTGGGACATGACTCCTGGAGATGAGCCAGGAACAAGCATTATGGGATTGAGAGAGCTTTCTTGACCAAAAGGGTGGGGAAGAGAAATGGGTTAATTTTCAGTGGCTGAGAGATTTTGGAGTTGAGAGGTTGTCCTGGACGTTATTCTTATGCATTATATAGATAGTGCTTATTTGTGGTGTATTGGAGTGGCTAGAGGAAAGTACCTGAAACTGTCGTATTGCATTACCTCAACCTTGACTCTTGAAAATGATTGTGTAACTATACAGCTTTTACAATGTGACCATATGATTTTGAAAACCTAATGGCTGGCACTCCCTTTATGAAGGGTATGGACAGATGATTGAAAAATAAGGACAAAGAATAAATAATAAATAAATGTTAGGGTGGGCATAAGGGTTAAAAAATTGGGTACATTGCAATATTAATGGTCAATGATTGAGGGGCAAAGGATATGGAATGTAGGGTTTTTTTATTTAAGAGATTGGTCTGTAATTTTCTTCTCTTGAAATATCTTTGCCTGATTTTGGTATAAGTGTGAAATTGGCTTCATAGAATGAGTTAAGTAGCTTTCTCACCCCTTCAATTTTTTGAAGAATTTCAGCAGGATTTTTTCTTGAATGGCTATCTGGTACTGGACTTTCTTATTTTTTGGCAGTTTTTGAAAGACTGGTTCAAAATCTTTACTTATGATTCGTTTGTTAAGGTCTATTTCTTCTCAAGTCGTTTGTTGTTCATTCCTTTTTAGGATGTTCTCCATTTCATCTAAGTTTTCTAGTTTGCTAGCACACACACACACATGCACATATTTTGGGGTGCATAATCTGAGAATTGAACCCAGGTCGCCGGGATGGAAGGTGAGCATTCAACCACTGAACCACCCAATGTACCCTGTTAGCATATATTTGTTCATAGTATCTTCTCATTATCTCCTTTATTTCTGCATTTTTTAATTTCCTCCTTCCCATTTCTGATATTATTTATTTGCATCTTCTCTCTTTTTAAATACATCTGCCTAGCCTAATATCCATTGATTTGATTGATTTCCTCAAAAAAAAAAATATGATTTTATTTCTTCACTCTAATCTTTTCATATTCTCAATTTCCCTTTTTCACTCATTCTTGACCCCAAAGTTATGGTAAAATTACTCCCAGTTCTTCATATTCAACTCATAATTCATTATATAATTTTCTTCACCTGAGAAATCCTCTTTCTTACAGCTGTCCAATTCTTACTTCAATCGTCTGTTCTCTAGGCCTGCTGGGACCTTGATCTTGGTGCATAATTTCACATGCCATTGCATGCTCTTTTCTTCTGCCTCAGATTGGTTGTCATGTGTGAGCAGTCCCTGGCCTTTCCATTTTTAGCTTTTTTTTTGTCATAGTAACTTTCATGTGGTAACTTCCTCATAAGATTTCATTAAGTGAACAACTGGCTATGAGCATGAATGCCTAAATGTTCTTATTCCACTCTCACTGATTATGATGATTTGACTATGTTAGAAACCCAGAAAACAAAACAGACTGTCATTTTTTTCTTAGAGCTTTAAAAGCTTTCCTTAATCAGGTTTATCTTATTTTTTCAATTGTGAAAATAGCATATATACAAAAGAGCAAAAAATTTTAAAGCACACCACAGCATTTAGTTATAGAATTGATTTCAGAGTTTGGTATGGGTTACAATTTCAAAATTGTGTTTTTTTCCCTACCTGCTCCAAAACACTGGAAACTTTAAGAAATATCAATATAATGATTCAGCAGTTGTGCTCATTGTTAAATACTATCTTCTGTGTTATAACTTCAACTTCTTTTTAGTGGTGTTTTGATTATGTTCTTTCTAACACTTTCATGCTGGAAAAGGCTGTTGATAATATGGGATAGGGAGATGAGACTAGTTGATGTTCTGGAGGGGCTCACCTCTCTGTTTCTGGATTTATCTTGGCTAGGAACCCCTCTGGAGGTTGTAGACTTCTGGAAAGTAACCATAGTTCAAGAAAATTTTGTAGGAAATCAACTAACGGCCTAGGTGTCCTTAGAGTTGGCCAGAATGTCATTTTAAAAGTTATTTTGTATTATCAAACCAAAACAACATGCAAACATGAACATTCTTTCCTTTTTTTAACATGGACAGGCATCAGGAATCAAACCCAGGACCTCTGGCATGGCAGGCAAGTGTTCTTGCCTGCTGAGCCACCGTGGCCTGCCCAACATGAACATTCTTAACATACAAACGTTCCATGTATGTTGTACAATCATCAGTGACTCGCGATATCATCACATAGTAGTATATTCATCACCATAATAATTTTTTAGAACATTTGCATCACTCCAGAAAAAGAAATAAAAAGAAAAAACTCACACATACCATACCCCTTACCCCTCTCTCATTGACCTGTAGTAGTTCCATCTACTCAGTAGATTTTAACCTTTGTTTCCACTATTTTTTCTATACTCCCTACCACTCCTTTTCATTGTTCACTAATATTTCAGTCTACTTGATTATTTTGACATTTGTTCCCCCATTATTTATTTTTAATCTATATTTTTTACTCATCTGTCAATATCAGATAAAAGGAGCATCAGACACAAGGTTTTCACAATCACAGTCACATTGCAAAAGCTAAATCATTATACATTCATCTTTAAGAAACATGGCTGCTGGAACACAGCTCCACAGTTTCAGGAACTTCCCTCTAGCCTCTCTAATACACTTTAAACTAAAAAGGTGTATTACTTTTTTGACAAAGTTTTTTGGTGCAACAAGGAACCATAATTTTGAGAGTTCCCATTTATTTATTTTTTTCTTCAGTGCTCATGCTTTGAGTGTAAGATTTAGGAAAATGCCTCTTGTTACAAGTTTTATAACATTTATCTGCATGTTCTAAAATTTTTATGGTTTTAGATCTAATATTTAGGTCTTCTATCCATTTTGAGTTGACTTTTGTATAGGGTGTGTGATATGGATCCTCTTTCACTCTTCTGCATGTGGATATCCAGTTCTCAAGGCACCATTTACTGAAGAATCTTTTCAGTAATTGTTAATTGACAGTTAACAGTTAATTTTGTTAACTGTCCCAGGTGAGTTAGCTTGACTGTCTTATCAAGGATCAATTGTCCATAGATGAGAAGGTCTGTATCTGAACACTATTCAATTCCATTGTTCAGTATATCTATCTTTATGCCAATACCATGCTGTTTTGACCACTGTAGCTTCATAGTGCACTCTAAAGTCAGATAGTGTGAGACATCTGACTTCATTTTTCTTTCTCAGGATATTTTTAGCTATTCATGGCATGTTGTCCTTCAAAGTAAATTTGGTGTTATTGGTTTTTTTATTTCTGAAAAGTAAGTTTTGGGGATTTTCATTGGTATTGCATTGGATCTATAAATCAATTAGGTAGAATTGAGATCTTAAGTATATTTAGTCTTCCAATTCATGAACAAAGTATGCCCTTCCATTTATTTAAGTCTTCTGTGATTTCTTTTGCAATCTTTTTGTAGTTTTCTTTGTATGCATCTTTTTTATCCTTAGTTAAATTTATTCCTAAATATTTTATTGTTTTGGTTACAATTGTAAATGAAATTTTTTCCTTATTACCCCCTCAGATTGCTCATTATTAGTACATAGAAATGGTACAGATTTTTGAGTGTTGACTTTGTAACCTGCCACTTTGCTGGACTCATTTATTAGTTCTAGTAGTTTTGTTGTGGGTTTTTCAGGGTTTTTCACATATAGTATCATATCATCTGTAAACAGTGAGAGTTTTACTTCTTCCTTTCCAATTTTGATGGCTTGTGTTACCTCCAAATACTCTGTCCTGCAGAGTTTCAGGGGAACCACATGAAAAGAAAGAAGTGAGCTTCTTGAGAGGCAAAAATTGTTTATTGGAGTTATCCAGTTGATTATTAACTTCCTGAAAAAGTGGTTGCTTTTTAAAACAAGGCTGAAGTAATACATTGAAGAAAAGTACATGCACACATATTTTGATCATTTATGGGACTTGTTTTTACTCAAATTTGTCTGTCAAGAACCAGCTATGAGAAACATAATGTAAGGGAGCAGAACACGGTGTGAGAGGGAAAACAGAATGCCTAACTGGTGTAATTCTGCAAGGCTGCTTTCAGCCTTGTCATGAGGTTCTCCAGCATTCTATGGGATCTCAGCTCCTAGGCATTCTGCCATAGACTTGTACTTCTTTTTCTTATCTAATTGCTCTGGTTAGAACTTCCAACACAATGGTGAATAACAATGGTGACAGTGAACATCCTTGTCTTGTTCCTGATCTTAGGGGGGAAGTTGATGTTAGTTGTGGGTTTTTCATTTCCTTTGTCATATTGAGGAAGTTCCCTTCTAGTCCTATCCTTTGAAGTGTTTTTAACAAGAAAGGATGTTGAATTTTGTTAAATGCCTTTTATGTATCAGTCAAGATGATCATGTGTTTTTTCTGTTTTGATTTGTTGGTGTGGTGTATTACATTAATTGATTTTCTTGAGTTGAATCATCCTTGCATACCTGGGATGAATTCTACTTGTTCATGGTGTATAATTCTTTTATTGTGCTGCTGGATTTGATTTGCAAGAATTTTGTGGAGAATTTTTGCACCTATATTCATTGGAAAGCTTGTTCTCTAATGAATATATATTATTATTCTGTACTCTTTTCTTATAGTATCTTTGTCTGACTTTGGTATGAGGGTGATGTTGGCATCATAGAATGAGTTAGCAGCCTTCCCTTCTTTTCAAGTTTTTTGAAGTGTTCGAGCAATATTCGTACTAATTCTTTCTTGACTATTTGGAAGAACTCACATGTGAAGCCATTTGGTCCTGGACTTTCTTTTTTGGAAGCCTCATGCTGACTAATTCAATTTCTTTACTTGTGATTGGTTTGTTGAGGTCGTCTATTTCTTCTTGAGTAAATGTTGGTTGTTTTTGTCTTTCTACTAAGTTGTCCCTTTCATCTACATTGTCTAGTTTATTAGCATAAAGTTGTTTCTAGTATTCTTTCATTACCTCCTTTACTTATGAGGGGTCAGTGCTTATGTCTCCTCTACCATTTTTCATTTTATTTATATATATCCTCCCTTTTTGTCAACATTCCTAAGGGTCCATCAATTTTATTGATCTTCTCATAGAACCAACTTCTGGTTTTGTTGATTTTCTTGATTGTTTTCAATTTCATTTCTGCTCTATTTTTGTTATTTCTTTCTTTTTGCTTGTTTTGGGATTAGTTTGCTGTTCTTTCTCTAGTTCTTCTAAATGATCAGTTAATTCTTCTATTTTTGCTCTTCTTTTCTGATATAGGCATTTAGGGCAATAAATTTCCCTCTTAGCACTGACTTTGCTGTATCCCATAAAATTTGATATGTTGTGTTTTCATTTTCATTTACCTCAAGACATTTATTGATTTCTCTTGAAATTTCTTCTTTGACCCACTGGTTGTTTAAGAGTATGTTTTTGAGCCTCCATATATTTGAATTTTCTGGCCCTCTTCCTGTTATTGATTTCCGACTTCATTCCTTTATGATCTGAAAAAATGTTTTGCATGATTTCAATCTTTTTAAATTTATGAGACTTGCTTTGTGACCCAACATATGGTCTATCCTTGCGAATGATCCATGAGCACTTGAGAAAAAGATGTATCCTGCTGCTGTGGTGTAATGTTCTCTAAATATCTGTTGTCTAGTTCATTTATTGTCTTATTCAAATTCTCTGTTTCTTTGTTGATCCTCTTTCTAGAGGTTCTATCCATTATTACAGCAAGTAATTGATGTCTCCAACTATTATGACAGATGTGTTTATTTCTCTTTTCAATGTTTACCTTGTATTTTGGAACATTCTGGCTCTGTGCATAAAGATTTATGATTGTTGCATCTTGTTGAATTGTTCTTTTTATTAATACATAGTGTCCCTCTTTGTCTCTTTTAATTGTTTTACATTTTAAGTCTTACTTGTTGTATATTTGTATAGCTACTCCTGCTCTTTTCTGATTGTTGTTTGCATGAAATACGTTTTCTAAACCTTTCACTTCCAATGTATGTTCATCTTTGGGTCTAAAATGTATCTTCTGTAGGCAGCATGTATATGGGTCCTTTCTTTTAATCCATTCTGCCAGTATATGCCTTTTGATTGGGGAGTTTAATCCATTAACACTTAGTGTTATTACTGTAAGGACAGTACTTAATTCTACCATTTTGCCTTTAGTATTTTATATGTCATACCTAATTTTTCTTTTTACCTCTAGTGATAGTCTTCACTTCTCCACTCTTCTCTACACTTCTCTCTTCTATCTTTTCCTATCTGCCTTTAGTGTTCACTTTAGTATTTCTTGCAGAGCTGGTCCCTTGGTCACAAATTCTCCCAGTGATTTTTTTGTCTGAAAATGTTTTAATTTCCCCCTCATCTTTGAAGCACAATTTTGCTGGATATAGAATTCTTGGTTGGCAGTTTTTCTCTTTTAGCATCTTGAATATATCATACCACTGTTTTCTTGCCCTCATGATTTCTGCTGAGAAATCTACACACAGTCTTATTGGGCTTCCCTTGTAATGAATGGATTGCTTTTTTCTTGTGGCTTTCAAAATTCTACTTCTCTTTGACATCTGACTTTCTGATTAGTAAGTGTCTTGGAGTACATTTATTTGGATCTGTTCTGTTTAGGGTATGCTGCTCTTCTTTGATTGTAATTTTAAGTCTTTCATAAGAGTTGGGAGATTTTCAGCGATAATTTCCTCCATTAGTTTTTCTCCTCCTTTTCCCTTCTCTTCTTCTTCTGGGACACTCACAACATGTGTATTCATGTGCTTTGTATTGTCATTCAAATCCCTGAGTTCCTGCTCATATTTTACCATTCCTTTCCCTATATTTTCTTTTGCTTGCTGGATGTCAGATAACCTGTCCTCCAGTTCACTAAGCCTATCTTCTGCCTCTTGAAATCTAACATTGTAGGTTTCCTTTGTTTTTTCAGACTTTCAATTTCTTCTTTTTGTTCATCCCTTGCCTTCTTTACATCATCCCTCACTTCATTGATTTGATTTTTGATGAAGTTTTCCATGTCTTTTTGGACATCCTGAATTAATTGTTTCAACTACTGTATCTCATTTAAATCATTGGTTTGTTCCTTCGACTAGGCCATATCTTCAATTTTCTTAATATGATTTATCATTTTTTGCTGGTGTCTACACATTTAATTTCCATTATTAGTTTATTCTGGAGATTGTTTTCACTTTTTTTACCTTGGATTTTCTTGCTGGATGACTTTGTTGTCTCTGTTCTTTGACATTTAATTCAGCTTATTTTAAACCTCTAGCTTAGGTTTTGTTTAACAGATCAGAATTTTTCAGTTCTTTTTTTCTGGTTTCTTGCCCTGCCTTTATGGTGCCTTTTTCCCGTTTGTAGGGTCTACTTAGGAACTATAGACCCCAATCAGATTTCCCAGACCAGAATAGCCTTCTCTCAGGAGGGAAGAGTCACCTACATCAGTTTTCCCTGAGAATGAGACCCAGCAGGTCAAAAGACTTTCCTGCGAAGCCTCTAGACTCTGTATTTTTCCTATCCTGCCCAGTATGTGCTGCTGTTCTGCCTGTATGTTCCACCAGCATAAAATGATGCAGTACCTTTAACTTCAGATGACTATCCCTGCTGAGTCATGGTTGAGACAGAGGAGAGGTTGTAGTCTGGCTTTAATTTACCTCAGTTTTCCAGACCCTGTGTTCTGAATTCCTTGAGGGAGGGATTCCACCTGAGCTGGGCCCCACCCTTCTCCTAGGAAAGGCACAGCCTCCTGGGAATTAATTCCTTTACCAGATCAAGCTCTTTGTCTCTCAGACAAGCTTTATTCCACTCTTGCTTGAACAGCTGGAGTCTGAGAATCCTTGCAGTTGTATGCAAAGAGCCGTCAAGCCACAGAAACACAGTCACAAAATAAAAAAGAAAAAAAAATCCTTTTCAGAGTATGACCCCATTCCTTGGGTTTTCCAATCAAGAGCTTATGTTGGTACATTGCTCTATATATCTCCAGGTTCTATGTGCCCCCTCATTTCCTTCAGGATCCATGCCTTTTCAAGTATTTTGTGCTGACTGAGCAAAAAAAAAACCTCTGTTCATTTTTCTTTTACTGTTATCCCTGGCCCCTCTGTGCTGGGACAAAAAGCAACACCCTCAGCTTTTATTCAAGGTTCAGTTGAGCTGGGTGTTCATTTTTAGTAGTAAAAATTTGTTAATTCACTTTACAATTGGAGCTTGGTTGAGCTCAGCCCTGTGCTTTTAGTAAAGTCTCTTTCCTTTCCCTTCTGGGAACCAGGCTGTGAGGGAGGGACTCCAGTCTCCATGGTTTGAGCTGGTCCAGCTTGTCCAGACTGGTGTAGGCTGTGTGTCCAGTCACTGATGTGGCCCCAGCAGTTGTTCTGTAACTGTTCCTGGCTACTTATTAGCTACTCTGGAAGATGAACTGAATTCCACACCTCACTAAGCCACCATCTTGAAATGGCTTTGTTTGGGGACTAACAAATCATGATAAATAGCAATATCTAGCTAAAGCTTCTGTAAGCGTAACCTCCAATCTAGCCTCTTGACTTTATTTGAACTGTTTCAGCCACTAATACATTGGTTAGAAATATTTTCCCCTTTTGGTGAGGAAGGCATTATCAATCCCATGGTACCAGGGCCAAGCTTACCTCAAGGAGTCATATCCCCCATTGCCAAGAAGACTTTCACCCCTGGATGTCATGTACCACATATGGGGGAGAGTAAAGATTGTCCTGGCAGAGTTGGACTTAGAGATGTAAGCCATGTCTGAGCAACAAAGGAAGTCCTCTGGAAGTAACTCTTAGGCATAACTATATGTAGGCTTAGCTTCTCTGTTATATAAATAAGCTTCACAAAAGCAAGCCTCTAGGTCAATCTTTCAAGAAGTTTTTTTGTTTTTGTTTTTTGCATGGGCAGGCACTAGGAATGGAACCCAGTCTCCAGTATGGCAGGCAAGAATTATGCCACTGAGCCACTGTCGCACCACCCAAGTTTTTATTTTAATATTTATTGTAAAAATTTAACATACAAACATTGTTGACATGCAAACATTCCAAAGATGGTGTCCAATCAATGACTCACAATATCATCATATAGTTGGGTATTCATTTCAATGATCATACTTTTTGAACATTTGTATCACCCCAGCAAAATAAAGAAAACAGAAAAACTCCATTCATACAATACCCCTTACTCCTCCCTCTCACTGACCACTATTATTTCAATCTACTACATTTGTTTTAATCTTTGTTCCCCCAATTTTTAAATCTTTTTATCTATATATTTTTTTACTCATCTGTGCATATCCTAGATAAAAGGTGTATAAGACACAAGGTTTTCACAAACACATATTCACATTGTGAATGCTATATCATACTATCATCTTCAAGAAGCAAGGATATTGAAAAGAGCTCTATAGCTTCAGGTACTTCCTTTTAGCTACTCCAGTACACCCTAAACTAAAAAGTGAATATCTATGTAATGCATAGCAATACCTTCAGGATAACCTCTCAACTGTGACTGTGATCTCTCAGCCACTGAGACTTTATTTTGTCTCATTTCTCTCTTTCCCCTTTTGGTCAAGAAGATTTTCTCAGTCCTTGGATATCAGGACCCAGCTCACCCTGAGAGTTCTGTCCCACATGGCTAGGAATATTAACCCTGGGAATCATTTCCCACGTGGGTGGGGGGCAGTGAGTTCACTTGCCATGTCAGCTTAGAGAGAGAAAGAGGCCACATCTGAGCAACAAAAGAGATTCTATAGGTGTTACTCTTAGGCCTGATTGTAAGTAGGTTTAGCCTATCCTTTGCAGGGATAATTTTCATAGGTGTGAACCCCAAGATCAAGGGCTTGTCCTATTGGTTTGGTTGTCCCTACTGCTTGTTAGAATATCAGAAATTCTTAAAATGGGAAAGTTGAATGTTTACACTTTTCTCCCCATACCCCCAAGGGGACTTTGTAAATACTTCTTTATTCACTATCCAAATCACTCTAGGATTTTTTGGGTCATCACATTTACTTGAACAAACCAGCAAAATCTCATGCCCTATTCAATATTCCATGTCCTTATGGTGTTCAATTAAACTGACCATACAAGTTCAATTACTAAATGTGCTACCCAAAATATAAATTTTGCACCAAGTAACATCTCTCCCTGTAAACTCATACAGAAGTTGAAGTTTTAAAATATGGATATATCATCCTTTACCCAATCTTCTGATACAGCTTAGTCCTATCCAGATCAGTTTCATTCAAATCTCTGCTCAAGGTGTGATCACTTTTACAACTTTTTAAACAGTTCCTGTGTGGGGTACTGCTGGCTTTCAAAGCTTCACAGCTCTAACTCTGGTCTCAGTTGTCACATAAATACCCAAAATTTCTGGGAATTACCTCATTATATTAAAACAACTCAGTATCTGAGAATTTAGAATTAACAGTTGCACTTCCTGAATACATATGACTGCTGTAAGAGCTTATTATGATCTAGGATCCTTTACAATATTTCATTAAGTTTTGATGCTATCTTTGTTCATGTATGTGATCTAGGATTTTTTCATGTAGACTTTGCATCTTCTGGTCATGCCAATATTTCTGAAATAGGAAAATACTCTATCTCTATCAGTTTTCACCATCTCCTCATGCATCTTCATCATGATACTAGTCATAAATCTGCAACTTTGTCTCATGTGCCTGATAGGTGTATTGTATTCCCAGTGGGATTCAGACCAAGAAGCAGTGCTTTTTCATTTGGGCAGAAGGTTTGAGGTCCTTGTAGTGATATGGAAAAAGTTGCATGGGAAGATTTATAACCATATTTCACATAGTTTTCTAAACAGGATCATGAGTCAATGCCTTATGTATCCTCACACCTTCAGGGACCCACAGCACAGAGACTACTTATCAGGGAGACAAATGGATAATCATGGGCCTGGGAGATGGTAGGAAGCTTGGAATTGTCTTGGGAGTGCTTTCAGTCTCAAAACTACCCATAAGTTCACATACATAGTTCCTGAATCTGGGCCATGAGTGATTTTCTCCTATTTTGGTTTATATCTAGGGAGATATTGGTCCTTGCTTTACTTTGAATGGTTTCCTAGAGGGGCAGACCTCAGCAGTTGTGATATTGAGGGCCATGTTTATTTCTAGGCAATTTGTGTGTGTCTGATCCTAGCAGGATCTGATGCATGAATAACTTAACTTCCTCTGTGGGGTACCATAGACTCCATTACGTGAGTTTCTTGCTCATGGAACCACCTATTTATAACAATACTAATATGAGCTTTTTAAAAGATATTGGCACAGTTATTAATAGTTTGAGTATTCAAACCAAACATTGGTACCTATTCTGAGTGCAACAAAGCCTTTGTTTCTACCAAAGTATGTACCACTAGTACTACACATTTTCTTTTTTAATTGTTACATTTTACTCTTTATAGCTTGCACCATTTATTACATCATTTTGAAGCTATTAGTTCATATTCATTATTTTTGTCTCCTTTGTTTTAATTTTTATTGATAAAACCAAATAACATAGAAACATGGTCATTCTTAACATATGAACTTTCCATACTTGGTGTGTAATCAGAGGTTCACAATATCATCACATAGTTGTATATTCATCACCATGATCATTGCTTAGAACATTTACATCACTCCAAAAAAAGAAATAAAAAGAAAAACTCATATATACCATGCCCCTTACTACTCCCTCTCATTGCCCACTAGTATTTCCCTCTAACCAATTTATTTTAATATTTGTTCCCCCTATATTTATTTATTTTTAATCCATTTTTTTTTTGCATGGGCAGGCACCAGGAATTGAATCAGGGTCTCTAGCATGGCAGGCAAGAGCTCTGCCTGCTGAGCCACCATGGTCCACCCTAATCCATATTTTTTACTCATTTGTCCCTAACATAGGTAAAAGGAGCATCATAACATGGTTTTCACAATCACAGAGTCACTTCGTGAAATCTATATCACTATACAATCATTTTAAAGAAACATGGCTACTGGAACACAGCTCTACAGTTTCAGGCACTTCCTCTAGCCTCTCTAATATGCTTTAAACTAAAAAACTTATACAATGCATAAGAATAACCTCCAGGATAACCTCTTGACTCTGTTTGAAATCTCTCAGCCACTGGCACTTTATTTTTCTAATTTCTTCCTTACCCTTTCAGTTGAGAAGGTTTTCTCAATCCCTTAATGCTGAGCCCCAGCTCATTCTAGGATTTCTGTCCCAGATTTCCAGGGAGGTGTACTCTGGGAGTCATGTCCCATGTAGAGAGGGGGAGGGCAGTGAGTTTACTTACTATGTTCACCGAGAGATAGGCCACATCTGAGCAACAAAAGAGGTTCTCTGTTTAAGAGTGACTCTTAAACCTAATTTTAAGCAGGCTTAGTCTATCCTTTGTGGAGATAAGTTTTATATAAACAGACCCCAAGATTGATGGCTCAGCATATTGATTTCGTTGTCATCGCTGCTTGCAAGAATATCAGGCCTTCTCCAAATGGAAGCTGAATTTTCCCATTTTCTTACCATTCCCCCAGGGGGACTTAGCAAATATTTTTTATTCACTGTTCAAATCATTCTGGAATTTATTGGAGCATCACTCTGGAAAAACCTACAAAATCTCATGCCCATTCAAGATTCCATGTACTTATTGTATTTAATTAAACTGTCCATATAATTTATATTAGGAAACACACTAGTCAAAATATAAATTTTGTACCAAATAAACATTTTTTGCTTTTGTCTCCCACATAAGATAAAGTTTCAAAATATGAATGGCCATCTGTTTTCAACACCTTGCAATATTGACATTTCTTTGTTCTATATATTTTCTTAACTGTCTGCTGTCCCAGACTATGACTTTCAGAATGGCATGCATCAAGTCTGTTTATCTCCCCTTTGTACATCACAGTGTGGTGTATGAAAAGGATCAGAAACTGTATTGAAGGAATGAAAGTTACTCTAATTTGGGCATTTTGTCTTGATTATAGACCATGCCTTGGGAATAATGCCCACTGTGAGAATAGGATTTCAGGAATTCCGAGGAAATCAATGCCCAGTAAGGAAATGCTGGGCATATGTTGGAAATTCTTGAGTCAGTTCAAGTGTGGTTAAATGAAAGCCATCAATGTTCACTGACAAACTCTTTCAGTGAACATCTGAACTGGAATGCCTGAGGGTGTGAAAAAAGTGTAATCTTTGCTCCCAAGTGCTTAAGTTTGTAATGGCATGGACTCTGTTTTCAAATTAAAAGTTTTATTACATTTGAGCCATAGAAATGGCAGTGAATTTTCATAAGTAGATAAGAATACAAAGTACCCTTTTTCCTGATGCTGTTTGGGAGCCCATTACTTGATTTCAAGGATATCCCTTTCCTACTTGATTTAATCTTTTTCCAGGTTTCATAGATAAATTAATAAAGGTATTTGTTCAATAACTTAGTTTAAATTATGACATCTATCACTGAGTATCTTTTTAGCTATTTTAATAACCAATTCAGATTTTTCAGTACTATAGATGAAAATTTATCAAAGTAATACTGCCATTTTTAAAATTCACCCTTTGAGGGTTTTGGTCTTGCTTGAATTATTCATTAAAGGAATATCTCTTTGACTTGGAGATCATTGATATTATTTAGAAAATCTGAAAAATCATGAACAATTTCACACTTCTTTAAGGCTTCATCTATTGTCTACAATTGATATATTTTAATCAGGATGCACATTTCCACATAACTCTTCAACCTGGGTTGATTTCATTCACCCTCACCTAGTACCTGTGCCAGTCTCAGGTACTTACCAGGTGCCAGGTGATCAAGTCTGATTGGTCTGATACAATTGCAATTCCTTCTCAGTCAGGGTTTGCTGTTCTTGTCCATTTATTAACAAAGTTGGGCAGGGGAGTACTGAGAGTTGCCTAAGTAAAGAATGACAGTGCATATTTTTCCTTGCCACTATTTTATAACAACACACCTTCTTCACCCTGATAGGTCAATTCAGTCTCTCCTGTTAAGATGGAGGCAATTTTTCTTGATTTTCAAGCTTTGTGCATGCAGAGCAAAAAGTGTCCAGCTGGTTTCCAGAACAAAGAGTTCAATGGCACTATTCTTGCTACTTTATAATTAAATAAATATTAGGATAAGTTTTTGAACATGGTTGGGATGTTTGGTGTGACTTATTACTGTAATTTCATCATACTAATTTGAAAAGTGAAATAGTAATATACTGAGTCATACTTTTTGTATTTTTAGAACTACATAATTTTTATTTTATTTCTCCTTTAATAGACTTGAGGAAAATGATAAACAGCATCTCTCTACTGCATTCTGTAGGATGGTGAAAACTGGGAAAAATGAAGGACAAAAAGTAGATGAAGACTGAATTCACTCTTCCTTATTCCTACAAGGCATATGGAGGACAAGGCTTCAGTGCACCTCATTGCACAGCAGACACTTCAATGGGGATAATTAGAACACAGTAGATTATGAAATGTTTGGCAATGTGTAGTAGAATCAAACCAATACCTTTGGAAATTTTTTACCAGAACAGTTTGATTCAAATAAAACGGAGCTAAAGCCAAAATAATACAAGAAAAAAAAATAGATAAACAAGAAATGTGTACACAGGCAAATAGAAGTTAATAGTATTTGCATAAGAATACAAAGTGAATTGTTTAGTAAAAGTATATTGTGATTATTTTGGAAATATTGGGATTGGCATTTATGTTGTGGAGGATGCCACAAAGAAGTCAATCTATTGAGTTTTATTTGGGAAAGGTAAAATTAAATCTGAATGCATGTAATGGAATCTCAGGGATATACATAAGAAGAGTTAAAATATGTCAAAACTGTTAAGTCTGGGGAGTATGGGTGGAAATGTGGAGAACAGGACAGATTCCTGTTTGTCACTCTGACCTTGGTGATATTCTTCAGTATTTCAAATGAAGAACATTTTATTTTGAGACTATACCAGAAACAAGGAAAACATGAGAGTCTGGGAGACTTGCCATTGAAGTCAGGATACATGAATTTAATGGCATAGGCAAGGTCCCTGAGATAACCTTTCTTGATAATGCCTTTTTCTGGATATTAATTGAACAAAGCATGGTAGAATTTTCATGATTCTACACAAGTTTTAAGCATGGTGAAGTAAGATATGGAATGAGTTCTGAACCAGTGCTATTCATTCTTCAATGTACATATGAATCTCCTGGGATCTTGATAAAATGCAGATCCTAATTTGGTGAGTCTAGGGTGGAGCCTTTTATTCTGCTTTTATAACAATGTCTCCAACATGCTCATGCTGCTGATCAACTTACAATACACTGTGAGTTCTCAAGCCCTGTTTGGGATCACAGCATCTTAGTGAAGGTGTTCTCAAAAATTTCATTCATTTTTAATAGAAGGAAAATGATTTTCATATATATTAGACTAGGCTTATATTTCTCACATTTTCTATGGAATTTTCAAGCATATTCAGACCATAAAGATCTTATGATCAATAAAAGTGAAATTCTTGAATTCTACTCCAATATAAACTTCATTTCTTACTGAGAATGTACCTAAAATTATATAGTCCATTGTGGTGGGCACTTAAATTTAACTCTTTGCCACTTTTTCTCAAAGCACTTTGATATGTTTTAACTATCTTCACATATGCCCACTAGCTATGAGAGTCTGGTTATTTACACCTCAGTGAATCCACTGAATGTCTCTTCATATTACAAGATTCCATATAAATTCCTTGATTCCCACCTTCTATAATTCTTCTCTGTATGAGTCTCCTACCTCACAATATTCACTTGATTTCTCTGGCTCCACTTGCTAATTTTTGAGGGAGAGAAGTGAACCTGGGTCTCTGGCCTGGCAGGTGAGAACTCTGCCTGCTGAGCCACTATGGCCCACCCTCCACTTGCTAAGTTTTTGCAAGCTTTTTGGTGCAGGCCTCAGTCTCAGTCTTTCTTTCCCTCTTTCACCTCGGATATCATCTTTATGTTTATGACACTTTCCAAACTGATTCATATCTGATTCCTACACCTGAACAGGAAGTCCTCTGTGGAAAATTTCAACATATAGAGAGCCCCATCACCTTTTGAAAGCTCTCTCATCTTGAATAATTTGAACATTAATAAGTGACCTCCCTTCAACCCAAAGCCTCATTTAAAGAAATATTGTAACAATTCTTTGTATAAGACACTTGGTTTATATTTTTCCATGTCCTCAAAATTGTTCTATATTCAGAGTATCCTTGGATATTTTCCTTTAAATTTTATCTTCTAATGTATCTCTTAAACACCATACTTCCAGGATATCTGTTTTATTTGCTAGTGTAACTTAATGCTCTTGGATAGGTCTAATTCAGAGTTGACCTGCAACATCAAAATAAAAACATTTCTGACAAAAAGCTCATCACTTGCTTCAAGAGTGTTGAAGAGTGTTGTAGAGAAACCAGGATGAAATATCATAGAACTATTTATTTAAGGTAACTGAAAATTGAATCATTGATTATCAAAATCCATGCTAATAAAATAATATAGAATACAACTTGTACTTCAAAAAGTAAATTTAAAAAGACAAAATAGCACTTTAAAATAAAATGCCTGTACCTTAAATGAAAATACATCATTTGATTGTGTTTCTGAAATTTTTGTCCTATATCTAAATAATAGTCTGAAGGCTTTCATACATTCAATTTAAAAAGTAATCAATCCTGGGTGTAGGAGTTCTGTTTGGGGTGATTGGAAAGTTTTGGGAAAGGAAGCTGAGGAAGCCAGCACAATATTTTGCATATGATTAATTCCACTGAATTGTATATTAGGGAGTGGTTGAGATGGGAATGTTTAAATTTTATGCATGTTTCAACAATTAAAAAAGAGTGAAACAAAATAAGCAGTGAAAAATGAAATACATGATCATGGACTGGATGTAATAAAAAAATGGTGCAATCTAGTTCATGAGAATATCAATAGTGGAACTAGATTATTTGTTCTAGAATTCTTTATATTTTGACATTTATATGGATTTTCAGTTCTTAGAACATCAGCTAAATCTGACATGAAGAGATATTGTATGCTTCTACCTTTGTTCAGTAGTAAAATAAGTACACTTATAAACAGTGAAAATGCTTTTCTTTGAATATCACAAACATTTCAACTTGAAATGAATTTTTGGTAGTTCTCCTAGAAATGAAGACTAGTTGTGACCTTCTTCCTATATACATTCTCTAGAGTACTTGTTTCAATACATCAAAATCCATGAAACAAGGCCTCTGGGAAAATAGATATGAAGTTTGATTTTGAGACTTTCAAAAAGAAATTAAAACAATGCTGTGTCTGATTGTACCTGCATGATTTATATAATCAAGTTGAAGTCACGTCTTGATTAGATGTATCTTTACTTTCATCTGAATTACTAAAGATGTCTTTTAAATTATAGAACTGATGACAGTATCAAATGCATTAAAGTGAATCTTCCATGAAACTGGCACTTTTTCTAGAGAATGAATCTCTGATTACAGGAATGTGATAAAAACATTGTCAATATGTTTTGGTTTCCTTGCATCTTTGGATTGTATGGTTTCTGTTCAGTAAGGAAGAGAATTTTCACTATAGGGGGCAGTCCTTATTTATTTTTTCAATGATAAATTAATCTGAATGCAATTGTTGGTCTTGACTGCAGGCATTTATGCCCAGGCCATTTGAGGTCTGGTAAGTTTATGTTGGACTTTGAGTTCATAATTCATTAATACTTTTAAAAGGGAAGTTTGAAGGTCTTTCAGGGAATAGGTTTAGGAAATGAAACCAGAAGGAGGCAAAGACAAATAAACAAAGGAACAAATGTATAATAACAAATTTTGGATGTGATTCAAAAGAAAGGAACTCTGGATCTGGCTCAACATCTTATTCAAGTTCTCTTTGGAGTTGTGGGCTTGGTAGGTGAGTGGAGTCCCCTCCTTTAAGAGACAGATTTAGTAAATACTCAGAAAGACATGAGAAATTTTGTTTGCATTAAATATTTGTTGAGATAAGTTAAGTATGGATTATACTGGACAGTAAACATCAGATGAGTTAGAGGCTGCTGTTTGGGCAGTTTATTCAATTCTATGAACGTGCCCATGTGATAAGAGAACCTAGGCATAGGGCATAATTATATGAACAAACTATATGAAAAGAAGATTTTGACATTAGATTTGGGGCTCTGATTGTTGAAATGAAAGGTGGCATTCTGGGTCAACCCTAGGTATGATTTAAGGTATTTGAACTGGGGAAACAGGCAGAAAAAATTCATACTCTGGCCATGTTTTTTTTCTAGGCTTGTAATTTGCTAACATTGCTAAATATTTCTGAACTTCAGTTAATTTCATTTGCTAAACAGGTAAATCAGCCTTAGCCAATAGGTGTTCTTTGAGTATTAAATGAATGTAAATCTCCAAACATATTTAATGCAACCATTCTTTTTTTATTTTGACCCAGTTACAATTAGTTAAGTTAATCTTAGTTCTGTCTTTGAAAATATCATCATTTGCCAGAACATTATGCAATTATTGAAAGTGTCTTATGGGAGAATTTATCAGTATAGAAGACCTTTCACCTGTATAAATTATGAAATGCAAGGGTGTTATACCTGAAAATGACTAATATAGAATAAGATGTCAGCCTCCACCTTATTAAATATCAGATAGAGAAAATAGATTTTCTCCTGAATCACTCATTCCACATTATGTTTCCTAATCTTATGGGAATTTTGAGACATTTTGACCCAGGTGCTCCTGCTATCTTTTGATTCAGGGGATTTTCATGAATATAATTGCATAATGGGAGACATTTTTTCCTCTAAATAGGAAAAGCCCTTGAATTTCTCACACTATAAAAAAACATTCTTAAGTTTCTTGGTGACTATCCAATTCCAGTGAGATGAGATATAAAACTCAGTACTGAGTGAGTGATAATTGTTTTGATAGCTCATGTGGATGAACCAACATCATTTAGGGCAAGTATACTCAGGAGGGTAAGTGTAAGGTAAAGCTAGAACGATGTGAGTATCCACAGGACTGTGATGGATGTTTCATAAGTAAGAAATATTTATATTTGAGGAACTCTAGAATCTTTTCTCTTGAGATAAAGACCCAATATTTTGACATCAGGGAGAAATTGAAAATCTCAGAAAACCAATGGCTAATGAATATATAAAATGCAAATATTTTCATACTCCTTTCTGAACAATGAAGGTATCATCTTTATACCTTCTTAGGTATAAAGAGTAGCCAAGAGCTTCTTACTCTTACCCTGGCAAAAGGTGTTGCTCCCACTCTTTCTCTTGGAACACACTTCATGTTGTCAATTGGACCTGGGTTACCACTAGGTGAAGGGTTGGGAGTTATAAGAGTTGGGTCTGAAAATTGAGGACAAGACCAAAATCTCATAATTTCTTTCTCTCTTCTCAATTTGCTTACTTAGTGCTAATCTGGTTGTGAATGAAAACCCAGAGGAGGAAAGTTGTCAGCTGAGCTATTGACAATGCAGCCACTGGTGAGTAGGGAATTATTCTTCCCTCTTAAATAACCTAGGTGTTGTCAACTGTTGTGGATGCCTATTCTAAGCTCATTTGGGAGATATGCAAGGATCCAAGCTCTACTCCAAGCATCTGGGATGGTGATGGTCCATCAAAAAGTAATCTCCTTTCCAACACTAATTTGTTCTGTACTTCTTAAGGTCATGCATTCACCAGAGAGCTGAGAAAGGTTTTCTCTTTGTCCTTATTGGCAAAATACTGTGCTTATTCATTCTGTTAATGTCTACAAGTGTCTTAGCCATGCAGCAAACATAGGTGGGAGATATGAGTAAGAGCAGAATTTTACAGTCATTGGGGAGGCTGGTGTTTGAGTAGGTGAGTCCAATCAATACAGTGTTATAGGTGCTTGGGGAAGGGCTGTGCTTTGCTGTGAGGAACAAAACTGAGGGTTAGGTAATAGAAGGAAAAGAAGATTATTTATTTTTCTCAACTTACAACTGTTTAAAATATTGGTATTATATATATGTACAATTTCAAAAATTTTAAAAACATAACTAAAATTATCATTTTCCTAATATTCTCATTGCCCATTTTCCCTTTCTGCAAATTAGCTATATTCAAATTTCCTAAGTGGAAGTAATGAAAAGAACTGTTGTTGTTTATTTTAACTTTGATTTGCATTCAGGAGGGGAGTATATTGGGTAACATTTATGGCTTTGTGAAAATGTTCAAAGAATTGGTGAGACCAGAATGGATCAAGAAGCTTTGTGTACTCTTGAACATACAATAGAAGATAAAGATACAGGAAAGGTAATGAACAAGTATACTTGAAAATCCCAAGGAAGGTTGAGATGGCAAGATCTCATATTCGCGGAATGGCTAGGACCATCATCTCACTACAGCACTCTCAGGACTCTATGGTGTGTGCTGCTGTACTGTCTGTGCTGCTATATTGTGATTAACACCTGAGTTATTGAGAGTTGAGTGTGGCAGTGTATACTGATTCCAGTTTATCCATGATACCTTTTTAGTACTTCAAACTGCTGTGCTATGCTACAAGGTTTTTTGCAATTCTACTGAATAATAGACATGCATTATGATCAGATAGGAAGTACTTTATACACAACTCATTGGGTCTTTCAGAATTTGTACACGTTGAGAAATGATATTGTAGATGAGAGGAAACTGAGGTCATCTGTAGGAGTAATCTAATGATAGTTAAATATATGAAAGGATGTATCTTTCTTGCCTTGTGATGAATCTGTAAGTTTACTGGAAATTGGTGAAAAAGGGTGTTTTATATGAGTGCTTAAGTGCAAATTGCATATCATCATCTGGAAGTTTATTAGGAAATTTCCAGGTTATATCATAGCACATGTCTTGGGCTGTTTTCTTATGGAGTTTAAAGTAATCAATGTTGTACATGTCATCAAGTGTGAAATTCAGATAAACATTCAGCACTGAGAATGATCTGACTTTGAAATGCAGACTTAGTTTGAGCTTTCTGTAAACAGGCACTAATTCCTCAGTGCTATCCCTTCAAATATCCTACTCTGGACATTGGTAGAGATGATCTTCTCTGAACCTGAATGTCTGTGATGTCTTTAGGAATTAGTGAACTTGAAAGATATAAGTATAGACTTCACCCAGGAAGAGTGGTTCCTCCTGGACACATCTGAGAGAAAGCTGTTCAGAGATGTGATGCTGGAGAATATCAGTCACCTGGTCTCTGTGGGTGAGTCTCTCAAATTTATCTATCCATGTCATCTGTTTTCTTGAGAAAGATCTAGAACAGCTTTTCATATTGTTTTATATTCTTTCATATTTTATTTTATAATTTATATATAATTTATTTTGTTACTTATACCATGTAAAACTACTTAAAATAAATTTTGTTTCTTTACATATTATTTACATCTAATTTTGCATCACACTATAATCTTCTTGAGCACAAATTTACTATTTTTTCTATTCAATATCCAACACTCAGAGCAGTGCTATGAATTCAATGAAATTTATTAAAAGCAAAAATAAAGAGGATTAAATGTGTCTTAAATAATTATTCTGCTCTAGGGATATGCTATGGATTCAGACCTTAGCAAAGAAAACAGCCATATCCTTTTCCACATAAATTTAGACTGTTCTGGGGGTACTCATGTTACTGGATTCTCATTGAAAATAAAAATGAACTATTGTGGGAAAATGGTTTCTCATTGTTTAAAAATATTGAAGGTTCTGCAGCTTCCCTTTGAACTTGGGAATTAGTAACTAGAGGTACTCACTGTATTTGGATACTAGGTCAAGTAAGATTACTTGATGGTAAAGGATCATCAATATTCCATGGTCCAGGTACATTCCCTTGGCTGACCTTCAGTGCTTACCTTATTCTTCCTTGGTCACAGTAGTAATTTAAGCTGTATGTACCATAGAAAAATGTTGTTCATAAAGGTAATACATTCTTGTACATGTGAATCCATCGTACATAGGACGTTTTGATGAGGTTACTTCAGTTCAGCTGCATCCACCTCAATCAAGTTTGTTCTAATACCATCAAAGCAGTCCATTCAAAGAGCATAGAGTATAGACAGAGGGAGAGAAAAACATAGGAAATAAGTAGGTGAAATGAATGAAGTCTGGAGAAGAAACATACCAAGATAGGCTGCCATGTTTCTTGTCACGTGACAGCTTATGATCCAAGACTTTTTGGCTGCCAACCTCCAAACACCACAACCTTTGGCAGCCAGCCACCAAAATGGCCATTGCACTGGTTATGCCTGGATTTGGATATTTTCCTTAAAACCATTAGCAAATAAATTTCCATTTTTCAAGTAACCTAGGAAGTTGAAACAAATTTTGGAACAAAGTGAGTGAAGTGGTGTTGTTGCAAATACAAAGAATGTGTAAATAGCTTTGGATATGGTTAATAGATAGAGGGTAGGAGAATTTTGAGACACTTGTTAGAAAAAGCTTAGTTTGCTCTGAAGTGATGGTTGTTAGAAATATGAATGCTAAAGGTAGCATTTATGAAGTCTTAAAGGAAATGATGAATATGATATTGAACACTGAAGGAAATGCAATACTTCTTTAAAAATGGCAGAGAACTTTGAAAATTTGAGTTCTGATATCAGATGGAAGGCAAGACTTGAGAATGGTGAAATTACATATTTAGCTGAGGAGATTTACAAGCTTATTTGGAAAGTGCAGCCTGGTTTATCCCTGAAGCTTATGGGAAAGTTCAAGTTATGGGATAAGGTGAGAATTGTGCTCATTTGTGAAAAATAACATATGTATAAAAAAGTAATAAATTTCAAAGCACATCACACCAATTAGTAATACAAAAGATTTCAGAGTTGAGTATGTATTATAATTCCACAGTGTTAGTTATTTACTGTTAGTAAATCAATCTAATGACTCAGCAATCATACTCACTTGTTAAACCTAGCTTCTCTATATAACCCGATTACCTTCTATCATTCTTCCACTCTTTAGGGCTATTTGGGTTATACCCATTCCAAATTTATCACATTGGAAGGGGCTGTCAGCAATGTAGGATAAAGGGATGGGACTAGATGATGTTCTGCAGAGGCTGGCCCTCCTGAATTTCAGAACTTATCTGGTCTGGAGAACCATGTGGAAGTTGTAGATTTCTAGGAGCTTACCCTAGTACATGAAAACTTTGTTTAGAATCTTGTACAGCCTCCTAGGTGGTCTTTGCAATTGGCAGGAATGGTTTTGGATGGGGTTTGGCAAGCTATGCTAGGTAGCAATGTCTTCCTGAAGCTTGTGTAAGAGTGACCTCTGGAGTAGCCTCTCATCTCTACTTGAACTTTCTCAGCCACCAATACTGTATTTGTTATACCTCTTTTCTCCCTTTTGGTTAGCATGGGGTTGTTGAGCCCATGGTACCAGGGCCAGGCTCCTCCCTGGGAGTCACCTCCCACAGCGCCTTGGAGAATATCACCCCAACATTATGTCTCACATAATGGGAAGTGCAGTGGTTTCACTTGCAGAGTTAGGCTTAGAGAGAGAGAAGACACATCTGAGCAACATAAAGTCTTCTGGAAGTAACTCTTTGGTACACCTGTAGGTAGGCTAAGCTTCTCCACTACATAAATAAGCTTCACAAGATCAAGCCTCAAGATTAAGGGCTTGGTCTATTGATTATGGTGTCCCTAATTTTTGACACAGTATCAGGGTTTTCCCTGGTAGTAAAGTTTATTATTTAATAACTATTTAATATTAGTTTAATATTTTTCCCATCCCTCAAGGGAATTTGCCAATACCTTTTAATTATCTGCTTAATATGTTATATGTTGTATTGTTGGGTCATAGGGCAACTTGATATTTAGTTTCCTAAGGAAGTGCCAAACTGTCTTCCATATTGGCTATACCATTATACACTCCCACCAGCAGTGCATGTGTCCCAATTTCTCCAAATCCTATCTAAAAGTTGTAGTTTCCTGTTTGTTTAATAGTAGCCATTCTTATAGGTGTGAGATGGTATCTCATTGTAGTCTTGATCTGCATTTCCCTTATGGCTAATAAAAATGACCATCCCTTCATGTACACTTTAGCTATCTGTATTTGCTCATTAGAACAATGCCTATTCAAATTTTTAGCCCATTTTGTTCTTGAGTTCTTTTGTTAAGTGACATGGTTTCTTTCTGCATATAGGATGTCAAACTATCCAATATGTGACTTTCAAATATTTTCTCACTTTAGTTGGATGTCTCTTCATCTTTTTGATAAAGTCTTTTTAGGCACAAAAGCATTTGATTTTGAGGAGTTCCAAACTATCTGTTTTATCTTTTGTTGCTTGTACTTTATGTGTAATGTTTAGGAAGCTACCTCATATTTCTAAGTCTTGAAGATGTTTCCCTACATCTTCTGTGACTTTATGGTAGTGATTTTTATATTTAGGTGTTTGATCCACTTTGAGTTAATTTTTGTATAGGGGAGGAGGTAATGGTACTCTTTCTTTTTCTTATTGATATCCAATTCTCCCATGGTCACTTATTGAAAAGAATATTTTGTCCCAGTTCAGTGGATTTAGGGGCCTTTTTGAAGTTTAGTTGAGTATAGAATTGGTGGCCTATTCTGCACTCTTGATTCACTTCCCTTGGTCAGTACTTCTATCTTCATATCAGCATTAGGCTGTTTTGAATAAAGAGACTTTATCATAATTTTTTAAATTAGATTGTGTTAATCTTCCCAATTCATTCTTCTTTTTTAGGATGTTTAATACAATTTAGGGTCCCTTTCCCTTCCAGATGAATTTGGTAACTAGCTTTTTCAAGTCTTCAAAGTAGGCTCTTGGAGTTTTGATTGGTACTGCATTGAATGTGTAGATCAATTTCAGATTTGATATCTTAACTACATTTAACCTTCTTATTCATGAGCATGGTAAGTTTTTCCCCTATTTAGATCTTTGATTTCTTTTAGCAATGTTATGTAGTTCTCCATGTACAATCATTTTATGTCCCTAGTTAAGTTCATTCCTACATAGCTCACTCTTTTAGTTGCTATTTTGAATGAAATTTTTCTTTAATTGTATCCAGAGTTATGTCATTGTTTGTGTATAAAAATATTCATTTTTGCACATTAATTTTATAATCTGCCACCTTGCTGAATTTGTTAACTAGTTCAAGTAGTTTTATTGCATATTTCCTAGAATTTTCTACAGTATTACATCATCTGTAAATAATGAAAGTTTACTTCTGTCCTTCCAATTTGGATGCCTTTTAATTTCTTCTGCCTGATTGCTCTAACTAGAACTTCAGGTACTGTGTTGAATAATGCTGCTGACAGAGGGCATTTTTGTTGCTTTCCCAGTCTTTGGGGAATTTCTTTCAGTCTCTCATCACTGATTATGATGCTAGCTATGGGTTTTTCATATATGCCTTTTATCATATTCAGGAAATTACCATTGTTCCCAAAATTTAGAAGTGTTTTTATCAGAAAAGGATGTTGAATTTTGATGAACACTTTTTCAGCATCAATTTGAGATTTCATGTGATTTTTCCCTTTTTTTTCTGGTTAATGTCCTGTATTATATTAACTGATTTTCTTGTGTTGAACCATCCTTGCATTCCTGGTATAAAACACATTTGGTCAGGGTGTATAATTCTTTTAATGTGCTGTTGGATTTGATTTGTCATATTCATTAGGGAGATTGGTTTGTAGTTTTACTTTCTTGTAGCATCTTTACCCCTTTTTGGTATTAGAGAGATGTTAGCTTCATGAAATGAGTTAAGTAGTGCTCCTTTTTCCTCAAGTTTTTGGAAAAGTTTGAGCAGGATTGGCATTAGTTCTTTTTGGAATGCTTAATAAAATTCTCCTGCGAAGCCATCTGGCCATGGGCTTTTCTTTGTAGGAAGATCTTTGATGACTGATTGAATCTCCTTATTTGTGATTGGTTTGTTGAGATCTTCTATTTTCTCCCTGAGTCAGTGTAGATTATTTGTGTGTCTCCAGGAATTTGTTCATTTTATACAAGCTGTGTAGCTTTTCAGTGTATAGTTGTTCATAGTATCCTCTTATGATTTCTTTTATTTCTTCAGGGTCTGTGTTAATGCACCCCTTTCTCACTTCAAATTTTGTTTATTTGCATCCTCTCACTTTTTTTCTTTGTCGGTCTTGCTAGTGGCCCATCAATTTTATTGATTTTCTCAAAAAACCAACTTTTGGTTTTATTGATTCTTTCTATTGTTCTTTTGTTCTCCCATTCATTTATTTCTGCTTTAATCTTTGTTATTTCTCTTCTATTTGTTTTGAGGGTAGTTTGATGTTCTTTCTCAAGTTCTTCCAGGTTTGCTATTAAGTCCTTGATTTTTGTACTTTCTTGTTTTTTAAAATATGCATTTAATGCAATAAATTTCCCTCTCAGCACAGCCTTTGCTGCATCCCATGAGTTCTGATAAATTGTATTCTCATTTTCATTCATCTCCAGATAGTTACTGATTCTTCTAACAATTTCTTCTTTGACTCACTGGTTGGTTAAGAGTTTGTTATTTAATCTCCATTTATTTGTGAATGTTCTCATTCTTTCATGGTTATTGAGATCCATTTTCAATCTATCTGTATCCTTGTGTCTAAGATGAGTCTCTTGTAAGCAGCATATAGCTGGATATTGTTTCTTAATCCATTCCACCAATCTGTATCTTTTAATTGGTAAATTTAGTCCATTAACATTCAAACTTATTACTAAAGAGGTGTTTCTTGATTCCATCTAAAATTTTTATTTTATTCGTCTGATCTATATATTCTTTTCCCTTTTTCTCTTTGTATTCTTTAAATTATCCTTAGTGGAACTCTTCAATTCTTTGCCCTCCTCCAGATCTCCCTTTTCTGTCTTTTTCTTCAGCTGGCAGAACTCCTTTTAGTATTTCTTATAGGACCAGTGTCTTGTTGACAAATTCTATCAGGACCTGTGAATAGTCTGTGAAAACTTTAAACTTTCCCTCAATTCTGAAGGACATTTTGGCTGGGTGCAAAATTCTTGGCTAGAAGTCTTTCTCCTTCAGGATCTTCAATATATCATACCACTGACTACTCACCTCCAGGGTGCTAGTTGAGTAGTCTGAACTCAATCTTATTTGATTTCCCCTGTACATAATATATTCTTTTACTCTTGCTGCTTTCAGGATTTTCTGCTTCTGTTCAACATTTGACAGACTGAAGGTATGTGCCTTGGGGAAGGCCTATTTGGATTTGTTGCGTTTGGAGTTCTTTGGGCTTCTTTGACATATATTTATGTTCCTTATGAGGGTTGGGAAGTTTTCCCCCATTTTATCCTCAACTGCACTATTCTTCCTAGCCCTTTACTCCTCTCTTCTCCTTCTGGGAACCAGTGATTCTTATACTTGTGCATTTTGTTTTATCTACCATTTCCCTAAGTTCCCGTTCAGTTATTTCCATCTTTTTTGCCATTTGCTGTTTTGAATCTTCAAAGTCAAGTATCCCTGCTCTGTATCACTTATTCTTTATTCTGTCTGTTCAAATCTAGTGTTATGTGCCTCTAGTATGTTTTTTATTTGGTCAACCAGAGACTTTAATCTCTGTGATTTCCACTATTTATTCTTTAAATCCTCTTTGTGCTTTTTTATTGCCTTCTTGATCTCCTTTATGTCATTTGCTATTCCACATATTTTTTTACATAGAGTTGTATGAACATCTTTGATTGGTTGTTCCAACAGCTATGTCTTCTCAGATGTTTTAATTTGGTGATTAGGCATGGCTATGTGTCTGCATTGTGATATGCTTAGTGATCTGCTGTCTTCATTGCATGTAAATATAATTAATGATTTACTTTGGAAGTTGACTTCTTTCAGTAGTCTAAGGCCTTGTGTTTGTGGGATTGTTGTACAGCAGGGAGCAGGGCACAAGATGGATCACTCAGTATGGTGAGTTGTTTCAGGGCAGGAATGGGTGCAGGTTGGGGATTGTTCTGGTTTGCTAGCTGCCAGAATGCAGCACACCAGAGACGGATTGGCTTTTAATAAAAGGGGATTTATTTTGTTGGTTCTTCAGAGGAAAGGCAGCTAACTTTCCACTGAGGTTCTTTCTTACATAGAAGGCACAGGATGGTCTCTGCTGGTCTTCTCTCCAGGCCCCTGGGTTCGAACAACTTTCCCTAGGGTGACTTCTTTCTGCATCTCCAAAGGCCTGGACTGAGCTGCTAGTGCTGAGATGAGGAATGCCGAGCTGCTTAGCTGTGCTACATTGCGATCTCTCATTAAGTGCCAGCCAATTAAGTCAAACATCACTCATTGCAGCAGACATGCCTCCTAGCCGACTGCAGATGTAATTAGCAACAGATGAGGTTCACGTATCATTGGCTTATGTCCACAGCAACAGAACTAGGTATGCTCACCTGGCCAAGTTGACAACTGAATCTAACTAACACAGGGATGTTATGTTGATGCTTGGGGATGTGGGTGCCCAGTGACCAGGGAGGATGTAGCTGTATGGATGCATTGGTCTGGGGGGCATACACCTGGTGTGCAGTGGTCTAAGACACAATGCCCTTTATGTGCATGCATAGAGCTGTGGCAGCTCGTTGGCATTATACCTTTGTGATTTGCACCAGATGTGACCCAACTGTTCATGTTGGCACTTCCTCAGAGCTGGAAGTGAGGCTGAGGGATGTGCACATGTTCTAGCACTTCTATAAAGTGTGGTTCCCAGAGCTGAATGATGTGATTGGGGGACTGTGTGCATGCATGGTCATGGGAGTGTCATAAATGGATGTGTTGAGCTCTGGGAAAGCTGGGTAAGGCTCTACAATACTATGGGCAGGTGGCAGCAAGCAGCCTAGGTATGAGGATAGTGCTGGCAACCTTTATGTGTTGGCAACAGCCTGCAAGGATCAGGGAGGGGGAGGCAGTGCTGGGAAGGGGTGCAAGAGAGGTGGGTTTGTGGGTTGGGCTGCACTCGGGGTGGGGGTGGGGCAGGTACATACACTGGGGGCAGTGCAGCTGGAGCACTGGGAATGGGAGGAGGTGATGGGGTTCAGGTGCATGGGGTGTGGGGTGAGTCACCAGTCACAGGGCTGCACTGGTGAGGGTAGCACACCCAAGGAACATGGCCTGGCTTACTAGCTAATCCTGTATTCCCATCCATGCAATCCCATGGGCTCCACAGCTCTGTGCTCCATGTCAAGCTCCAGCTTTCTGCTTCTTTGTTCCTCAGCCTCTGCAACAAGGGCTGACACATATCATGAAGAAGGCTGTCCCAGGTGAGCCACACTCCCAAATTGCTGCCTCAGTTGCCCTCCTGTCCCGTCTCTAACTTTTCCTTGGAACAGATCTTGAGCTACTATAGTTGGCCATCTTCCTCATTCTTTCCTTTTTGATACTATGTCTGGTTGTTCTATGTATAAATGAGAGTGCTGCATTGAGTCTCCTACTATTGTTGAAATGTCTGTTGCTTCCTTCAAGTTTGCCAATGTTTGACCCATGTACTTTGGACCTCTTCAATTGGGAGCATAAACATCAGTGATTGTTATTTCTTCTTGGTGAATTATCTCTTTTATTAATATGTATGGTTGTCTTTCATGATGTCTTTATGTTTAAAGTCCATTTTGCCTGATATTAGCATAGCTACTCCTGGTCTCTTTGGTTACAGTTTGTGTGGAACATCTTTTTCCATTGTTTCACTTTTGATCTCTTTGTAACCTAGTGTCTAAGATGAGTATTTTGTAAGCAGCACATAGGTGAATTATATTTCATTTTTAAACCATTTTTTATTGGCAAATATAACATATACAAAGAAAGGTAAAAAAAAAAAGTGATGATTTTCAAAGTATACTTCAGGAAGTGGATACAGAACAGATTTCAGTGTAGTTTTGGGTTATCATTCCACTCTTACAGATTTTTCCATCTAGCTGCTCCAAAACACTGAAGGCTAGAAAAAATATATTTTTTTCTTTTTTGTGAAAAATAGCATATATATGTGATACAGTTGGAAGCACATCAAGATAATTGGTTATCAATCAAATTTCTGAGTTTTGTATGGTGTACAATTCCATCATTTTTGGTTTTTTTTATTTTTATTTATAATATAGCATATATACAAAGCAAAGAAAGAAAAAAGCAATGGTTTTCAAAGCACACTTCAATGAGTAGTTACAGGACAGATACCAGACTTTGTCACGGGCTACCATACTATCCTCTCAGATTTTTCCTTCTAGTTGTTGCAGAATACAGAAGGCTAGAAGGGGTAAATATTTTTATCATCAGATTCAAATTTTTCTTTTTTGTGAAAAATAACATGCACACACACACACACAAAGCAATAAATCTCAAAGCACAGCATTACAATCACTTGTAGAACATATTTCAAAGTTTGGCAAGGTTACAATTCCACAATTTTTTACTTCTGGCTGCTCTAAGATACTGGAGACTAAAAGGGATATCAAATTAATGATTCAGCAATCATATACACTTGTTAAATCCTATCTTCTCTGACTTTTATCTTCCTAACTCCACCATCACCTTTAATCTATCTATCCCTCTCTTTCAGCATATTTGGGTTGTGATCATTCTAACATTTTCACGTTGTGAGGGGTGTCAATAATATGGGGTAGGGAGATGGAACTAGCTGATGTTCTGGAGAGGCTGGGTCCTTTAAGTTTCAAAACTTATCAGTGACTCATCTGGAGGTTGTAGGTTTCTGGAAAGTTACAATAGTGCATGGACATTTGTAGAATCTTATATATTGCCCTAGATGCTTTGAATTGGGTAGAATGGTTTTGGTTGGGGTGTGACAAGTTAAGTTATGATAGGTAGCAAAGTCTAATTGAAGTTTGCATTAAAGCAACTTCCAGAGTAGCCTCTCAACTCTATTTGAACTCCCATGCCACTGGTACTTTATTAATTACACTTCTTTTCCTCATTTTGGTCAGGATGGAATTCTTGGTTCCACAGCACAAGGGCCAGACTCATCTCTGGGAGTTATTTCCCACACTGCAAGGGAAAACTTTCAACCTTGGATGTAATATCCCATATAGGGGGGAGTTCAATAATTTCACTTATTTACATTACAGCATTAGGCTTGGAAAGAGAGAACAAAGAGGTCCTCCAGAAGTAACTCTTAGGCATGCTTATAGGCAGGCTAAGTGTCTCGGCTATCTACATAAGATTCACAAGAGTAGCCCTCAAGATCAAGGGTTTGACTTATTGATTTGAGTGCCCTTAAAGTTTGACACAGTGTTAGGGAATTCCCTAATGGCAAATTTTAATAGTTCCATATTTTTTCTCCCATCCCTCAAGGGATTTTGCCAGTACTTTTTTATTATCTGCTTAATGTATTCTAGGACATATCCAGGCATTACAGAGTAAAGGTCTTCTTATTCTGGGTTCCATGTTTCAATTGTTAGAATGAGCTATACAGGTAGGTTGAGTTAGATTATGTGCTACAGAACATTTAGTTTCCAGACAAGATAAACCTTTCTTCCTTTGGTCTCAAAGAATGTGTGCAGTTCTAAAATGTAGGCATTGTTTTCCTTATCCCTGTTTTCTGATTTACTTTAACCCCAATCTTATCAGCTTCATTCTTATCTCTAAATACAGGTTATATGTATATATATATATATATATAATTTTTGGTTTTTACTTCTAGCTGCTCTAAGACACTGGAGACTAAAAGAAATATCAGTGTAATTGTGGTAGTTAGATTCAGTTGTCAACTTGGCCAGGTGAAAGCACCTAGTTCTGTTGCTGTGGACATGAGCCAATGGTAGGTGAATCTCATCTGTTGCTAATTACATCCGCAGTCGGCTAGGAGGCGTGTCTGCTGCAATGAGTGACGTTTAACTTAATTGGCTTGTGCTTAAATGAGAGAACGCAATGTAGCACAGTCTAGCAGCTTGGCATTCCTCATCTCAGCACTTGCAGCTCAGCCCGGGCCCTTGGAGATGGAGAAAGAAATCACCCCGGGGAAAGTTGTTGGAACCCAGGGGCCTGGAGAGAAGACCAGCAGAGACCATCCTGTGCCTTCCATGTAAGAAAAGAGCCTCTGGAAAGTTAGCTGCCTTTCCTCTGAAGAACCAACAAAATAAATCCCCTTTTATTAAAAGCCAATCCATCTCTGGTGTGTTGCATTCCGGCAGCTAGCAAACTAGAACAGTAATTATTCAGCAATTATACTCTTTTTATGACTCCAACATCACCTTTGATATTTCTACCACTCTTTAGGGATATTTGGGCTATTCCCATTCAAATATTTTCATGTTGAAATGAGCTATCAGTAATATGGTTTATGGAGATGGAAGTATTTGATGTTCTGGAGGGGCTGGACCACTGAATTTCAGGACTTATGTTTTCCAGGGACCCATTTGTAGGTTTTAGCTTTCTGGAAAGTTACTCTAGTGCATGGAACATTTGTAGAATCTTATATAACACCCTAAGTTTTCTTTAGGTTTGGCAGGAATGGTTTTGACTGGTGTTTGGCAAGGTATGATATGTAACAATATCTAATTGAAGCTTGCATAAGAGTGACCTCTAGAGTAGCCTCTTGACTGTACTTGATCTCACTCAGCCACAGACACTTTGTTCATTACACCCCTTTTTACCATTTTGGTCATGATGACGTTATTGATCCCATGGAGCCAGGGCCAGACTCATCTCTGGGAGTCATCTCCCACACTTTCAGGGAGAGTTTAACTACTGGGTGTCATGTCCCACATGGGGAGAGGGGAATTATTTCACTTGCAGGCCTGGGCTTAGGGGCAAATAGACCACACCTGAACAACAAAATTGGTCTTTTGGAAATAATTTCTAGGGATAGCTATGGTAGGCTAAGCTTCTCCAGTACCTACATACACTGCAAAAAAGCAGCTTCAAGATCAAGGACTTGGCTTATTGATTTGAGTGAGGGTCCCAAATGTTTATCACAGTAATAGGGTTTCCCCCAATGTTAAAATTTAATAGTTCAATATTTAATAAATTTTAGTAATTTTAATAGTTCCATAATTTTTTCCCATCCTTAATGGACTTTGCCAATACTTTTTGATTATCTGCTCTGGGATATATTCAGGCATTACCTTAAGCTACACAGGGTTGAAGGTCTTCATTCTTGTTTTGGGCTCTCTGCATTTCAATTTTTTAAATTTCCTGTCTGGACAGGATGAGTTAGATTGCATGCCAAAGAAAATTTAGTATCTGGCAAAATAACCATTCTTCTGTTGGTCTCAAAACATAGATGAGGTTCTGAAATATAGGCAATATCTTCCTTATCCCTGTATTTTGAATTACCTTTATCATGACCTGATAAACTTCATCTTTAATTCTAAATACTATGTTATACGTAAACAAAACAGACTCTCAGAATCCAAAAATAATAGTTACCACTCTCTACTAAATTGAACTGCTATAAGAGCTTAAAATCTAGGCCCATTTTTTCTTATAAGTATTTTCTAAAGGAGACCATATAATAATCATTCATTCTTTTGTTTCTGGCTTATTTGCCTCACCAAATTTTCCACAAGCTCACTCATAATGTTGCATTCCTCACAATTTCATTCCTTTTTGTAACACACAATATTCAATCATATTTATACACCATCATTCACCAACCTATGCCTTGGTCAGAGTGTCCTTAAGCCACCTCCATCCAATAATCATTATATATGTTTTCCAATGTCAACAATCTATCAATGCTCTCAGTTTTTACTAATTTCATTGCTCCTAACAGAAAGATAAGAAATAAACCACCCTCACCAAATAGAAAATCTAAATCTCCTCTTAACTCTTTTCCCTCCTCCTCATTATTTACCTCTGGTGTTGTTAAAAATGTCCCAATGTGGAAAATTCAACTTCTGCCTGTGGAGAATTCCTGATATTCTCACAAGCACTGGGGACAACCAAAGTAATAAGCTAAGCACTCAATCTTGGGGTTTGTTCATATGAAACTTATCCCCACAAATTATAGACTAAGCCTACTTAAAATTAAGCCTAAGATTCAGCCCCAGAGAACATCTTTAGTTACTCAGATATGGTCTCTTTCTCTCAGCCAACATGACAAGAAAACTCACTGCCTTCCTCCTCTTTATGTAGGACATGACCCCAGGGATGTAAACTTTCCTGGCAATGTGGAACAGAAATCCTAGTATGAGCTGGGTCTCAGTATCAAGGGATTGAGAAAACCTTCTTGACCAAAAGGGGAAAGAGAAATGAGTCTATAAAATAAAGTGTCAATGGCTGAGAGATTTCAAACAGAGTCAAGAAGTTATGGAGGTTATTTTCATACATTATATAGATACCACATTTTTAGTTTAGGTATATTGGTGAGGCTGGAGGGAAGTGCCTGAAAATGTAGAGTTGTGTTCCAGTAGCCATGTTTCTTTTTTAAGATGATTTTATAATGATATAGCTTTTGCAATGTGACTATGTGATTGTGAAAACCTGTGTCTGATGCTCCTTTTATCTACAATATGGACAGGTAAGTAAAACATATGGATTAAAAATAAGTAAATAATAGGGGGAACAGATGTTAAAATAAATTTAGTAGATTGAAATGCTAGTGATCGGTGAAAGGGAGGGGTAATGGGTATGGTATGTATGAATTTTTTTTCTGTTGCCTTTTCACTTCTTTTTCTGAATTGATGCAAATGTTCTAAGAAAAGATCATGATGATGAATATGCAACTATGATAATATGAATTACTGATCATATATGTAGAACAGAATGATCATATATTAAGAATGTGTTTGTTATATTTTTTAAATTAAATTAAAAATACATAATTAATTCAAAAGGAAAAAACATGGACTTTAACAGTACAATTATAAAAATGTATTATCTTAAATTTTGACATGTTCCACAGCATTGCATTGTGGTTTTTTTTTGGGGGGGGGTTGTTGTATGGGTTTCATGGATTTTATACATGATTTTTCTGTAAACCAATAACTTCTCTGATAAAAACAGGAATTCATTTTTTTATTAATTAAAGAAAAAAAGAAATTAACACAACATTTAGAAATCATTTCATTCTACATATGCAATCAGTAATTCTTAACATCATCACATAGGTGCATGATCATCATTTCTTAGTACATTTGCATCGATTTAGGAAAAGAACTAGCAAAACAACAGAAAAAGATATAGAATGTTAATATAGAGAAAAAAATAAAAATAATAATAATGGTAAAAAAAAGAAAAGGAAAAAGAAAAAGACACAAACAAACAAACAAACAGACAAAAAAATCTATAGCTCAGATGCAGCTTCATTCAGTGTTTTAACATGATTACTTTACAATTAGGTATTATTGTGCTGTCCATTTTTGAGTTTTTCTATCTAGTCCTGTTGCACAGTCTGTATCCCTTCAGCTCCAATTACCCATTATCTTACCCTGTTTCTAACTCTTGCTGGTCTCTGTTACCAATGACATATTCCAAGTTTATTCTCGAATGTCCGTTCACATCAGTGGGACCATACAGTATTTGTCCTTTGGTTTTTGGCTAGACTCACTCAGCATAATGTTCTCTAGGTCCATCCATGTTATTACATGCTTCATAAGTTTATCCTGTCTTAAAGCTGCATAATATTCCATCGTATGTATATACCACAGTTTGTTTAGCCACTCGTCTGTTGATGGACATTTTGGCTGTTTCCATCTCTTTGCAATTGTAAATAATGCTGCTATAAACATTGGTGTGCAAATGTCCGTTTGTATCTTTGCCCTTAAGTCCTTTGAGTAGATACCTAGCAATGGTATTGCTGGGTCGTATGGCAATTCTATATTCAGTTTTTTGAGGAACCGCCAAACTGCCTTCCACAGTGGTTGCACCATTTGACATTCCCACCAACAGTGGATAAGTGTGCCTCTTTCTCAGCATCCTCTCCAGCACTTGTCATTTTCTGTTTTGTTGATAATGGCCATTCTGGTGGGTGTGAGATGATATCTCATTGTGGTTTTGATTTGCATTTCTCTAATGGCCAGGGACATTGAGCATCTCTTCATGTGCCTCTTGGCCATTTGTATTTCCTCTTCTGAGAGGTATCTGTTCAAGTCTTTTTCCCATTTTGTAATTGGGTTGGCTGTCTTTTTGTTGTTGAGTTGAACAATCTCTTTATAAATTCTGGATACTAGACCTTTATCTGATATGTCATTTCTAAATATTGTCTCCCATTGTGTAGGCTGTCTTTCTACTTTCTTGATGAAGTTCTTTGATGCACAAAAGTGTTTAATTTTGAGGAGCTTCCATTTATTTATTTCTTTCTTCAGTGCTCTTGCTAGGAATTCATTTTTAATAAAAGAAAATGAAATTCAGACCATAAGAGAGAAAGCCATTGGAACTTGGAAACTGAAATTAATGAAACACAGAAGAAAAGGAAGAGACCAGGAGATGCTGTAATGTGATAAGCTAAGGGCCAAAAGTTGTCAGCAGGAAGCACCAACATGGTTTTGGGGAGAATGCATTGTCTTAACGGTGCCTTGGTTTGGACATTTTCTGGCCTCAAACCATAAGCTAATAAGCTTCCTTGGTTTAAAGCAATCCATTTCATGGTATGTGCTTAAGCTGTCTAGGATACTAAAACAGTCACCTTCCCTAAACTTCACAATACACCATTATCTGTACAGAAATAAAAATTCCTTTTGTTACTTGACAACCAGGATATCCAGTCTTCAAATCAGATATACTTTCCCACTTGGAGCAAGGAGAGGAACTCTGCAGAGAAGGAATTGAATTTTTCCAATACCAGAATTCAGGTGAGCTCTAAGAATGTGTGCTTAATGACAAGGAGGGGTAAGTAATATTTTCTAAAATGTAGGTGTCTGTTTTAACCTTTCACTTAATGGCCTACTTCCTGTTACCCTTCTTCAATGGTTCTCCCTCTCTTTACCTTCTCAACATACTATTTTAAAAATACTTTTTCTTATATTTCAATCTTAGAAATATTTTCTAATTGTCAGTGGCATATGAAGTGTTCTACTTCCTAAAGTATTCCTTAATTTGATATTCTTTCAAAGGTAAATGTCATATTTGAGAAAACTATAGGGTTAAATGGGTCTTTTCAACATTTTCACATCCTTGTTGCTAGTCTAGCAGTTAACTGCTTTTTTTCCAATTGTTTCAGGCAAGGAAAGTAGTCTTAAAATAAAAGAAGTGTTATCTGTGCAACATAACTGCAGGAATGACACATTGACCATCATGTCATTGGTAAGTTTCTTCCAAATAGAACCTGGTAATTGAAAAACTAGAAATTCTTTATATAATCATTTAAGTGTAACTAAGTTGGGTTTCAGTGCTAATCAGAAAAGTTATGTGATAGCTTGAGTTCAGGGACAAATTAATTGAACTCAGAAGTATAGCCTGTGATTTTATAAAAAGATGATTGCATAAACATGGCTTATATACTCAATTTTGTAACATAAAGTCTTCAAAATTAATGACATACCTCTGCAGTTGGGATACTATAAAAAAGAAGATCCCTCTGGATGCAGAAAAACATAATAAGCAGCTAATGGAGTATAAATTTTTAGTTGGAAATTGTCAATAAATTGTTTGTCTAGAATTAATATTTATATGAATAGATTTTATGTGGATAAACTTTTTGTGGTCTCTCCTCTACTTCCCAGAAGCAGAATTCCTATATTAAAAAGAATGGCATTATATATAGTAAATTGCCAGAAGATTTTACTTGCACATCCAGACTCAATCAACAGGTGCTAACACTCAGTGGAAAGAAATCATATCACAACAATCTCGTTAGAAAAGCCTTCAGTGACCAGTCTTCAGTTAGTGAACAAAAGCAAATACACATTAGAAATCAATCATCTGAATGTCATCAAAATAGTAAATCTTTTACTCAAGAATCTGGCCTTACACATTACAATGAATCTGAGATTGAAAAGAAACCGTATGAATGCCGTGTATGTAAGAAAGCCTTCACTCTGTATTCTTCCACAAGAAAGCATGAGAGAACCCACATTGGAGAGAAGAGATATGAATGCCATGTATGTAGAAAAGCTTTCATCCATTATTCTATGTTTAAAGAACATGAAAAGAGTCACACTGGAGAAAAACCATATGAATGTCATCTATGTGGGAAAGCCTTCTCACGGTGTTCTAACCTGAGACAACATGAGAAATCCCACAATGGAGAAAAACCATATGAATGCCATCATTGTGGGAAAACCTTCACTTATTTCTGTCGACTGAGAGTACATGAGAGAATTCACACTGGAGAGAAACCATATGAATGTCATCTTTGTGGGAAAACTTTCTCTCACTATGCCTATCTGAAGCAACATATGAGAATTCACACTGGAGAGAAGCCATATGAATGTCATCAATGCGGGAAAGCTTTTGCTCATAGTTCTTCCCTTAGTCAACATGAAAGAATTCATACAGGAGAGAAACCAAATGAATGCCGTCTTTGTGGGAAAGCCTTTGCTCGATGTTCTGCCCTGAGGCAACATGAGAGAATTCATGGTAGAGAGTGACCCTATGATATCACCTTTGGTTAAAGCCTTCACTTAACATTTTACCTTTAAAAATCAAGAGAAAATTTACTCTCTAGAGATACCATAATATCTTCTATGTAGGGAAACCTTAGTTTACTTACGTAACCTTAAACAATATGTCAGAACCAAAACTGGAAAGTAACCCTCTGAATGCCATATTTGTGAAAGGCTGCATTCACCATTCTGAATTTAGATGACAGGAGATAATGCATAATAAAAATATTTTGTATTTGGAAGACATTTCAGCTCTTGAATGAACCTTTAAAAATTCTGGAAAACTCAGATACTGAAAAAAATCACTGTAATCAGTCTGGTAGATTTAGTCTTCCTGAATATTGTGTCAATCTAAGTCAATTTATATTGGAACACATCAATGTAAATGTCACATTTGCATACAGGTCTTTAGCAGATGTCATACAATATGAAGGAAAGCATAGCATATATGTAATTGATGTGGAAGCTTTTACATAGATTGTCCCACTTGATATAGAGAAAAGTCTTTACTAGAAGAGGAAGCCCTTTGAAATAGTACAGATAATATAAGTTGGAGATGTTATTAATGAAATATCACACAAAATCATTCATAAAGTAACACTTTCAGGGCAGGTATGAATTCATACTGTAAAAATTGGTGTCATGAATGAAAGCATGTCTTCGGAGATCACTCATTCCTTAGTGTTGATATATTTATGCTGAGGAAACAGTAATTCTAAAGTCAATTTATATAAACGTTCAGCTGAATTTCACCTCAGAATATTCATAGTATTAAATAAATTCATAGTATTATAAAATCTTTTACTTGGGGCCCTTCACAGTCAATTCAGTAGAGAAGCAAGAATTTTGAATGAAGCTTAACTGTTAAAATTATGTGAGATAACAATGTAGAATTGTGAAGTGTTGTTGGCACTAAATTGAACAATGAATTTAGAAAAAGTTAAATGAAGTGGAATTAATGTCCTAGATCATTATTTTCATATTTGTAAGGAATATGTATTGTTGCTGAAAAGCTGATATGCTGGACTAATTCTGGTTTTGCTTTCATGCAGTTCTAAAGAAAAATATTTGAACCAATCATAAAAAACTTGGAATGTTAGCTTAAAATTATTATTTCTAACTATTATCTTTATATATATTTTCATTCCCATGATGCAAATAAACTTGAATGAATAAAAACCATTTAGAAGTACAGTCTTATGGTACATAAGTACTTCTCACTTAAAATAACATTTCATGTGGCAGGGCATGATAGCAGTTTTGGGATGTATGGAATTTAGTTGGTCTTCTAGAGAAGCTGGTAAATAGCCACAAATGTCTGGAACAACTGCATGCATGACATCCATGTGAAGATACATCATACACAAGTCTGTAATGTGTGGAAAGTGTGGAAGGAGTGAGATCATGACATACATTAAGAAAAGACTGAAAGACATGAGACTTGCACATTTTCCCTACTGGTAGAGCAGGTTGTAGGAGACACTTTCCTTAGGAAGAATACATCACTTCTTGGAAGAAGGGAGAGCAACTCAATGAAGCTTGAACTGCTGTTTTAATTAAAAAGCTTGGATTGCTGAATGCAAGTTCTTTGCACAGGTACACAGCAAAAGCAGGAAAGGATTCCTGAGATCTCCCATTGCAGAGAAGTGGGAATGACAAAAACCAGACAAACATGGTGTTCTAGTTTGCTAACTGCCAGAATGTAATATACCAGGAGCAGAATGGTTTTCAAAAGGGGGGATTTAATAAGTTCCTAGTTTACAGTTCTAAGGCCAAGAAAATGCCCCAATTAAAAGTCTAAGATATGTCCAATCTAAGGCATCCATCCAGGGAAAGATAACCTTGGTTCAAGAAGGCTGATGAAATTCAGGGTTTCTCTCTCAGGTGAGAAGGCATATAGCAAACACAGTCACAGTTTCTCTCTTTGCTGGAAGGGCACATGGTGGGCAAGGTATCGTATGCTAGCTTTTCTCTCCTGGCTTCCAGTTTCATGAAGTTTCCTGGGAGGTGTTTTTCTTCTTCATCTCCAAAGTGCTGGCTAGTGGATTCTCTACTTCATGGTGCTGCAGCATTCTCTGCTCTCTTTGAATCTCCTTCATTCTCCAAAGTTTTTCCTCTATTATAGAACTTCAGAAACTTATGACCCACCCAAATGGGTGGAGATTTACAATCACTTAATCCACCTTAACAACCACTCTTGATTAAATCACATCTCCAGGAAGATGATCTGATTACAGTTTCAAACATACAATATTGAATAGGAGTTATTCTGCCTTCACAAAATGGGATTTTGATTAAAACATGACTTTTTTAGGGTCCATACATCCTTTCAAACCAGCACAAATGGGTTATGCACAATCATGGTAATTAACTGTACAAATATCGGACTGTTTTTGCATGAGGGAGAACAAATGAAAATCAACATTGCAAGGTGTTAAAAATGAATTGGTATATGGGGAAAAATACAATCAATGTAAATTATTGTTTATAGCTAACACTAACATTGGTATATGGTTCTATTTAATGTAATAAGTATGCCAAAGCCAAATACCAATTAATGGAGATAATGGGGAAAGACTGAATTATTTATGGAAAGAGTGGAAATGTCCTCAAAAAAATTGTGGTGAAGGGGATGGCTATATGATTATACCTGGAACCATTGAGTTTTGTGGGTTTTTTAATTTTTTAACTTTTTAAAAAATAACAACAAACACAAACATTCTTAACATGTAATCATTCCATGAAACCATTGACTTTTAAAATTAAAATTTAAAAATGAACAGATATGGGGATGTAGGGTAGTTCATTGGTAAAATTCTCACCAGCCATGCTGGAGACCTAGGTTCAATCCCAGGCCATGCTCATCCCCAAACAAATAAGTGAACAAATAAACAAAAGTACCACAAACAGTGCTGCAATAGCAGGATATTCACACAGAAAAAGAATAAAATATGATCCCACCATACAGTATACAAAAAAAATGAACGAAGATACCAGTGCTAGAGAAAATGTGGAGAGGTACCTCTTCACTATTGGTAGAAAAGTACAATGGTGCATACCCTCTTGCATTGATGTGGCAATGTGATGGCTACAAAGGAGGCTAGGTGTGGGATTTCCATATGATCCTGTAACCTCATTGTTTGGTGTATAACTGGAGGAAATGAGAGTGGGGACACAGGTGGACATTTTCTCACTGGTGTTTATGGTAGCAGTGTTGCTGTTTGCAATGGATGAAAGTGACCTAAGAGTTCAACTGAGGAATGAAAGGGCAAACTGGTTAATACATACTATGGAATATTGATCAGCTGCAAGAAGGAATGAAGCTACAAGTTAAATAACTTGGTGCATTTTGGGCAATAAAATGAGTGAAATAAGCCATAAATAAAAAGACAAATATGGCATCTCACTAATATAGACTAACTACAATGTGCAAAATTTGATAATTGAATTTGAGAGCATAGGTTACCAGAAGGCCTATTGTAAAAGTTCCAAGATTGCAAGCACATATAACAGTCACATCTATCCCAGAGTTGTAACTTTTATTAATAAGTCATGAAATGTTGAAGTTTCTGGGTATAATGTTATGGAAATTTAAGCATTGGTGTGACACCTGAGACTCAGCTAGTGTTCAGCACCTAAAAAGATCAGTAATATCCAATATAGCAATTTTTAAAAATATCTTTATTGTGTACAAAAAGCAAACATAAATTCTTGACATACAAACATTCTATACATGCTATACAATCACTGGCTCACAGTAACATCACATAGTTTTATATTCACCTTGATCACTTTTTTGAAGATTTGCATCTTCAACAAAAGAAGTAAAAAAGAAAAAAGAAAAGACTCATAAATGCCATACCCCTTACTCTTCCCTCTCATTAACCACCAGTATTTCAATCTCCTAAATTTATTTTAACTTTTGTTCTCCCTATTATTTGATTATTTTTATTCATATTTTTTTACTCATCTGCCCATACCATAGACAAAAGGAGCATCAGACACAAAGTTTTCACAATCACATAGTCACATTGCAAAAGTTATTACCATTATACAGTCACCTTCAAGAAACATGGCTACTGGAACACAGCTGTACAATTTGAGGTAGTTTTGACTAGCAACAGGAATGTACCACAAACTAAAAAAGGGATATGTATATGTTGGATAAATTCTTGACTCTGAAATCTTTCAGCCACTGACACATTATTTTGTCTTTTCTCTCTTCCCCTTTTTGGTCAAGAGGTTTTCTCAATCCCTTCATCCTGAGTCCTATAACATCCCAGGGTTTCTGTCCCACATTGCCAAGGAGGTTTACATCCCTGGAAGTCATGTTCCATGTAATGGGGGGAGGGCAACAAGTTCACTTTCTATGTCAACTTAGAGAGAGAGAGGCCACATCTGAGCAACAAAAGAGTTTCTCTGGGGATGACTCTTAGACATAATTTAAATAGGCTTAGCCTATCATTTGCAGGGATAAATTACATAGGGACAAATACCAAGATTCAGGGCTTGGCCTATTGATTTGGTTTTCCCTACTGCTTGTGAGAATATCAGGAATGCTCCAAGTGGCAAAATTGAATTTTTCTCCCTTTCTCCCATTCCCCAAAGGGAAATTTTCAAACATCTTTTATTCACTGTTGAAATAACTCTGGGATTTATCAGGGGCATCACACTAACCTGGGAAAACTAACAAAATCTCATGTCTTATTCAAGGTTCTATGTACTTATGGTGTTCAATTAAACTGACCATATTATAAGTTAAATTAGGAAGTGTGCTAGTCAAAATAAAATTTTGCACCAAATAAACATTTCTCTCTTTAGTCTCATACAGAGCTTGAAGTTTTAAAATATGAATTACCATCTATTTTCAACACTGCAATATGGACATTCCTTTGTTCTTCCTCATGCAGAAACATTTTTAAATTTGTACACTTAGTCACTACCATTGTACAGCCTAGGCATTCTTGAATTATACCATCTCAGTCTTTATTAGCTATCTTTCCTTCTGGTTTCATGCATTCCCCCAGCCCTTCTGCCTCTCTCCTTCTCACATTCTTATATTCAGCATATTTACATTACTATGCTACAATCAGGCAGTATTATGCTATCCATTTCTGAATTTTTACAATCAGTCCTGTTGCATGATCCAATACAGCAATTTTAAAAAGATATATTTTTCTTGGGAAATTTTCACATATATCCAGTCCATAAAAAGTATACAATTAATGGCTCAAAATTTCATCACATTGTTGTGTATTTATCACCTTGATCATTTTTAGAACATTTTCATCACTTCAGAAAATGAAATAAAAAGGAAAAAGCCTCAGACAGTGCATATCCCTTAAGCCTCCCCTCTCATCAACCACTAATATTGCAATTTTACCCTTATCCCCCATTATTATTTATTTATTTATCTTTTATGTTTTCTCACCCCATACCATGAATAAAAAGAGTAACAGAAACAAGTTTTTCCAATCACACATTCACATTGTGTGATTGTGATTCACATTGTAAATGCTATATCCTCAAGAATCAGGCTACTGGAACACAGTTCAGCAACTTAAAGTACTTCCCTCTATACTACAACGCAAGGGATATCTATATAATGCATAAGAGTAACCTCCAAGATAAACTCTGGACTCTGTTTGGAAGCTCTCCATTATTGAATCTTTATATTTTTGTTTCATTTCTCTTTCCCCTTTTGGTCAAGAAGTTGTTCTTAATCCCATGATGCCAGGTCCTGGCTCATCCCAGATGTTCTATCCTATGTTGCCAGGCATATCTATACATCTGGGAAGTGAGTCCAATTGCTGAGTAGGCTAAGAGAAAGGCCACATCTGAGCAACAAAAGAGGTTCTCTGGGGGTGACTCAGGAATAATTATAAGTAGACTTAGTCTCTTCTTTGCATGAATAAGTTTCCTGGGGGTATCCCTAAGACTGAGCATTTAGTCTATTGAATTAGTTGTCCCCACTGCTTGCAGGAATACCAGGAATTCCCTAATCTCCCAAGTGGATTTTGCAAATACTTTTTATTCTCTGCCCAAATTACTCTGGGATATATCAGGGCATCACATTAACATGGACAAACTAACAAGATCTCACTTCATATTCAAGAGTCTATATATTTATGGTATTGAAATAAACCAAACATACAAGTTAAATTAGGCAGTGCACGAACAAAATACAAATTTTGCACCAAATAAACACCTCTTCCTTTGGTCTTGCACATAAGCTGAATATTAAAAATAAGACCATTCTATCTTTTACCCTGTATTATGATTTACCTTAGTCCTATCCAGATCACTTTCATTCATATCCCTTGTGAAGCCTGATTCTTTTTAAACTTTTAAAATAGTTGCTGCATGGGGTACTGGTGCCTTTCTTAGATTCAGTGCTCTAAGTCTCAGGTGTTATGTAAATTACCAAAGATTCTGAGAACAACCTAGTTACATACTCAGTAACTCAGAATTTAGAAATAGCAGTTACAACTACTAAATAGATGTGACTGCTGTTAAAGTTTACAATCTTTACTATAGGCCCAAACCTTATATCCTTTACTATAGTCCTTAACCTGATAACCTGTGCTCTTGACTTCAATTCTGTGAGTTGATGTATTATAGTAGTCCATGTGATTGAGGCATGATAATATTCGTCTTTTTGTTTCTGTCATTTAATTCAATAGACTGCCCCAACATTTATTCACCTGGTTGCATGCCTCACAATTTCATTCCTTCTTGCAGCCAACTCAGTGTCCATTGTATGTATACCCCCACAGTTACCCCTTCCATTCTTCAGTCATCGTACCATCAGCCCACATCAATTCATTGTGAACCATGAGCACTACCATGATAAACATCAGCATGTAAGTGTCCATTCACTTCCCCACTCTCAGTTCCTCCAGTTATACACTTAGTAACAGAGTTGTAGGCTTATATGGAAACCCCAATCCAAGCCTCCTGTAGAATCAGCACACTGCCCTCCAGAGAAGCTACATCTCTCAGCTTCCCTACCAACAGTGAATAGGTACATCTTTTTCTGCACATTTTCTCTAGGATGGGCTTCTCTCTGTTCATTTTTAGTTTTATTTGCACATCCTGCAATCCAACCTAAGTAAATAGTCATTCCTTCAACACCATGATCTATATGAAGACATCTCTTTTTCTTCTGCAAAGAATCCATACCATTCTCCCATGTTCCCCATTTTGGCCTAATACCTTTGTTACATTCAGTAGAATTATATTACAATGTTACTGTTGACTGCATGCATTTTTTCCCATATACCATCTCAATTTCAGCATCATGCAATATTTTTTTTTTAATTTTTTTTTATTTTTATTATTTAAAAAAAGAATTAACAAAACAATTAGAAATCATTCCAATCTACATGTACAATCAGTAATTCTTAATAACATCACATAGTTGCATATTCATCATTTCTTAGTACATTTGCATCGATTTAGAAAAAGAAATAAAAAGACAACAGAATAAGAATTAAAACAATAATAGAAAGAAAAAAAAACAAAAAACCTATACCTCACATGCAGCTTCATTCAGTGTTTTAACATAATTGCATTACAATTGGGTAGTATTGTGCTGTCCATTTCTGAGTTTTTATATCCAGTCCCATTTTACAGTCTGTATCCCTTCATCTCCAATTATGCCTTCTCTTTTTTTTTTTAATTAACGGAAAAAAAGAAATTAACCCAACATTTAGAGATCATACCATTCTACACATGCAATCATTAATTCTTAACATCATCACATAGATGCATGATCATCATTTCTTAGTACATTTGCATTGGTTTAGAAGAACTAGCAACATAACCGAAAAAGATATAGAATGTTAATATAGAGAAAAAATTAAAGTAATAATAGTAAAATCAAAACAAAACAAAACAAAAACCTATAGCTCAGATGCAGCTTCATTCAGTGTTTTAACATGATTACTTTACAATTAGGTATTATTGTGCTGTCCATTTTTGAGTTTTTGTATCTAGTCCTGTTGCACAGTCTGTATCCCTTCAGCTTCAATTACCCATTGTCTTACCCTGTTTCTAACTCCTGCTGAACTCTGTTACCAATGACATATTTCAAGTTTATTCTCGAATGTCCGTTCACATCAGTGGGACCATACAGTATTTGTCCTTTAGTTTTTGGCTGGATTCACTCAGCATAATATTCTCTAGGTCCATCCATGTTATTACATGGTTCATAAGTTTATCTTGTCTTAAAGCTGCATAATATTCCATCGTATGTATATACCACAGTTTGTTTAGCCACTCTTCTGTTGATGGACATTTTGGCTGTTTCCATCTCTTTGCAATTGTAAATAATGCTGCTATAAACATTGGTGTGCAAATGTCCGTTTGTGTCTTTGCTCTTAAGTCCTTTGAGTAGATACCTAGCAATGGTATTGCTGGGTCGTATGGCAATTCTATATTCAGCTTTTTGAGGAACCGCCAAACTGCCTTCCACAGTGGTTGCACCCTTTGACATTCCCACCAACAGTGGATAAGTGTGCCTCTTTCTCTGCATCCTCTCCAGCACTTGTCATTTTCTGTTTTGTTGATAATGGCCATTCTGGTGGGTGTGAGATGATATCTCATTGTGGTTTTGATTTGCATTTCTCTAATGGCCAGGGACATTGAGCATCTCTTCATGTGCCTCTTGGCCATCCGTATTTCCTCTTCTGAGAGGTGTCTGTTCAAGTCTTTTTCCCATTTTGTAATTGGGTTGGCTGTCTTTTTGTTGTTGAGTTGAACAATCTCTTTATAAATTCTGGATACTAGACCTTTATCTGATATATCATTTCCAAATATGGTCTCCCATTGTGAAGGCTGTCTTTCTACTTTCTTGATGAAGTTCTTTGATGCACAAAAGTGTTTAATTTTGAGGATTTCCCATTTATTTATTTCCTTCTTCAGTGCTCTTGCTTTAGGTTTAAGGTCCATAAAACGGCCTCCAATTGTAAGTTTCATAAGATATCTCCCTACTTTTTCCTGTAACTGTTTTATGGCCTTAGACCTAATGTTTAGATCTTTGATCCATTTTGAGTTAACTTTTATATAGGGTGTGAGATACAGGTCTTCTTTCATTCTTTTGCATATGGATATCCAGTTCTCAAGGCACCATTTATTGAAGAGACTGCTCTGTCCCAGGTGAGTTGGCTTGACTGCCTTATCAAAGATCAAATGTCCATAGATGAGAGGGTCTATATCTGAGCACTCTATTCGATTCCATTGGTCGATATATCTATCTTTATGCCAATACCATGCTGTTTTGACCACTGTGGCTTCATAATATGCCTTAAAGTCAGGCAGCGCGAGACCTCCAGCTTCGTTTTTTTTCCTCAAGCTGTTTTTAGCAATTCGGGGCACCCTGCCCTTCCAGATAAATTTGCTTATTGGTTTTTCTATTTCTGAAAAATAAGTTGTTGGGATTTTGATTGGTATTGCATTGAATCTGTAAATCAATTTAGGTAGGATTGACATTTTAACTATATTTAGTCTTCCAATCCATGAACACGGTATGCCCTTCCATCTATTTAGGTCTTCTGTGATTTCTTTTAGCAGTTTTTTGTAGTTTTCTTTATATAGGTTTTTTGTCTCTTTAGTTAAATTTATTCCTAGGTATTTTATTCTTTTAGTTGCAATTGTAAATGGGATTCGTTTCTTGATTTCCCCCTCCGCTTGTTCATTACTAGTGTATAGAAATGCTACAGATTTTTGAATGTTGATCTTGTAACCTGCTACTTTGCTGTACTCATTTATTAGCTCTAGTAGTTTTGTTGTGGATTTTTCCGGGTTTTCGACGTATAGTATCATATCGTCTGCAAACAGTGATAGTTTTACTTCTTCCTTTCCAATTTTTATGCCTTGTATTTCTTTTTCTTGTCTAATTGCTCTGGCTAGAACCTCCAACACAATGTTGAATAATAGTGGTGATAGTGGACATCCTTGTCTTGTTCCTGATCTTAGGGGGAAAGTTTTCAATTTTTCCCCATTGAGGATGATATTAGCTGTGGGTTTTTCATATATTCCCTCTATCATTTTAAGGAAGTTCCCTTGTATTCCTATCTTTTGAAGTGTTTTCAACAGGAAAGGATGTTGAATCTTGTCAAATGCCTTCTCTGCATCAATTGAGATGATCATGTGATTTTTCTGCTTTGATTTGTTGATATGGTGTATTACATTAATTGATTTTCTTATGTTGAACCATCCTTGCATACCTGGGATGAATCCTACTTGGTCATGATGTATAATTCTTTTAATGTGTTGCTGGATACAATTTGCTAGAATTTTATTGAGGATTTTTGCATCTGTATTCATTAGAGAGATTGGTCTGTAGTTTTCTTTTTTTGTAATATCTTTGCCTGGTTTTGGTATGAGGGTGATGTTGGCTTCATAGAATGAATTAGGTAGTTTTCCCTCCACTTCGATTTTTTTGAAGAGTTTGAAGAGAATTGGTACTAATTCTTTCTGGAACGTTTGGTAGAATTCACATGTGAAGCCATCTGGTCCTGGACTTTTCTTTTTAGGAAGCTTTTGAATGACTAATTCAATTTCTTTACTTGTGATTGGCTTGTTGAGGCCATCTATGTCTTCTTGAGTCAAAGTTGGTTGTTCATGTCTTTCCAGGAACCCGTCCATTTCCTCTAAATTGTTGTATTTATTAGCGTAAAGTTGTTCATAGTATCCTGTTATTGCCTCCTTTATTTCTGTGAGGTCAGTAGTTATGTCTCCTCTTCCATTTCTGATCTTATTTATTTGCATCCTCTCTCTTCTTCTTTTTGTCAATCTTGCTAAGGGCCCATCAATCTTATTGATTTTCTCATAGAACCAACTTCTGGCCTTATTGATTTTCTCTATTGTTTTCATGTTTTCAATTTCATTTATTTCTGCTCTAATCTTTGTTATTTCTTTCCTTTTGCTTGCTTTGGGGTTAGCTTGCTGTTCTTTCTCCAGTTCTTCCAAATGCATAGTTAATTCCTGAATTTTTGCCTTTTCTTCTTTTCTGATATAGGCATTTAGGGCAATAAATTTCCCTCTTAGCACTGCCTTTGCTGCGTCCCATAAGTTTTGATATGTTGTGTTTTCATTTTCATTCGCCTCGAGGTATTTACTGATTTCTCTTGCAATTTCTTCTTTGACCCAGTCGTTGTTTAGGAGTGTGTTGTTGAGCCTCCACGTATTTGTGAATTTTCTGGCACTCTGCCTATTATTGATTTCCAACATCATTCCTTTATGGTCCGAGAAAGTGTTGTGTAAGATTTCAATCTTTTTAAATTTGTTAAGACTTGCTTTGTGACCCAGCATATGGTCTATCTTTGAGAATGATCCATGAGCACTTGAGAAAAAGGTGTATCCTGCTGTTGTGGGATGTAATGTCCTATAAATGTCTATTAAGTCTAGTTCATTTATAGTAATATTCAGATTCTCTATTTCTTTGTTGATCCTCTGTCTAGATGTTCTGTCCATTGATGAGAGTGGTGAGTTGAAGTCTCCAACTATTATGGTATATGAGTCTATTTCCCTTTTCAGTGTTTGCAGTGTATTCCTCACGTATTTTGGGGCATTCTGATTCGGTGCGTAAATATTTATGATTGTTATGTCTTCTTGTTTAATTGTTCCTTTTATTAGTATATAGTGTCCTTCTTTGTCTCTTTTAACTGTTTTACATTTGAAGTCTAATTTGTTGGATATTAGTATAGCCACTCCTGCTCTTTTCTGGTTGTTATTTGCATGAAATATCTTTTCCCAACCTTTCACTTTCAACCTATGTTTATCTTTGGGTCTAAGATGTGTTTCCTGTAGACAGCATATAGAAGGATCCTGTTTTTTAATCCATTCTGCCAATCTATGTCTTTTGATTGGGGAATTCAGTCCATTGACATTCAGTGTTATTACTGTTTGGATAATATTTTCCTCTAACATTTTGCCTTTTGTATTATATACATCATATCTGATTTTCCTTCTTTCTACACTCTTTTCCATATCTCTCTCTTCTGTCTTTTTGTATCTGACTCTAGTGCTCCCTTTAGTATTTCTTGCAGAGCTGGTCTCTTGGTCACAAATTCTTTCAGTGACTTTTTGTCTGAGAATGTTTTAATTTCTCCCTCATTTTTGAAGGATAATTTTGCTGGATATAGGAGTCTTGGTTGGCAGTTTTTCTCTTTTAGTATTTTAAATATATCATCCCACTGTCTTCTAGCTTCCATGGTTTCTGCTGAGAAATCTACACAAAGTCTTATTGGGTTTCCCTTGTATGTAATGGATTGTTTTTCTCTTGCTGCTTTCAAGATCTTCTCTTTCTCTTTGACCTCTGACATTCTAACTAGTAAGTGTCTTGGAGAACACCTATTTGGGTCTAATCTCTTTGGGGTGCGCTGCACTTCTTGGATCTCTAATTTTAGGTCTTTCATAAGAGTTGGGAAATTTTCAGTGATAATTTCTTCCATTAGTTTTTCTCCTCCTTTTCCCTTCTCTTCTCCTTCTGGGACACCCACAACACGTATATTTGTGCGGTTCATATTGTCCTTGAGTTCCCTGATACCCTGTTCAAATTTCTCCATTCTTTTCCCTATAGTTTCTGTTTCTTTTTGGAATTCAGATGTTCCATCCTCCAAATCACTAATTCTATCTTCTGTCTCTTTAAATCTATCATTGTAGCTATCCATTATTTTTTCTTTGTTTGCTACTTTATCCTTCACTTCCATAAGTTCTGCGATTTGTTTTTTCAGTTTTTCTATTTCTTCTTTATGTTCAGCCCATGTCCTCTTCATGTCCTCCCTCAATTTATCGATTTCATTTTTGAAGAGGTTTTCCATTTCTGTTCGTATATTCAGCATTAGTTGTCTCAGCTCTTGTGTCTCATTTGAGCTATTGGTTTGTTCCTTTGACTGAGCCATATTCTCAATCTTTTGAGCGTGGACAGTTATCTTCTGCTGCTGGCGTCTGGGCATTTATTCAGATTTCTCTTGGTGTTGGACCCAGCAAGGTTGTAATATTTTTCTGTGAAATCTCTGGGTTCTGTTTTTCTTATCCTGCCCAGTAGGTGGCGCTCGTGGCACACGTTTGTCTGCGGGTCCCACCAGTAAAAGGTGCTGTGGGACCTTAAACTTTGGAAAACTCTCGCCGTCCTGGGGGTTCGCTAGCCGAAGCGGCTTGAGCCGGCCCTCGGTCCGAACGCAGGGAGGGTTGCTGGTCGCCGCAGCCAGGGAAAGAGCCCGTCCGAATTTCCTAGTCGGCCCTGGGCAACAAGCGTGGCGGGAGGGCGCCAGCGGCAGCGGCCCGCCCGAGAGAGTGCACGTTCCCCAGGAGTCACGGGTTTGGAAGGGGCCTCCCCCACCCGTCACCGTTCTCCGCGGCCTGGGGGTTTCCGATCCAATTCTCTCAGTTGGTCCGGGGGCTGCGCATGGTGTGGGCACCAGCCGTCTTTGTTTCAGGGGACCTCCTCTCCAATTCTCCCAGCCGGCCCGGGAAGGGGAAGGGAGTAACTCCGGCCGCTTGCCACCCCGCCCGGTAAGGCCCGCGCGCCTCGGCGATCTCACCCGAGCTGCTTCTCTCAGCCAGCCAGCCGTTCCAGGATGGGGTACGCTGTCTTTTTTATCTCTGTTGTGGCTTTGGGCGCTTTCTGTATCGTTTCTACTCCCCTAGTAGGTGTCCTGGAGAAGAAACTAAGATCCGCGCGTCTTACTAAGCCGCCATCTTCCAGGAAGTCCGCATCATGCAATATTGAAACTCACTTATTTTCCTCCATACAAAAAGTTTTTGTATTTGTACATTTAATCCACATCATTGTCCACTCTAGGCATTCCTAAGTGAAACAATCACAGTCTTTATCCTCTGTCTTTGTTCCAGTGTTAAACATACCCCCAGCTCTTCTCCCTCAACCATATGAATGTTCAGTATCATTCAGTCTGCCATCAGATATGATCTTCAGGTTCATTTAGAGAACTTATATTACTGTGCTACCATCACATAGTATATACTATCCATTTCTGAACTTTTACATCAATTTTGTTGCACATTCTATATTCCTTCAGCACCAAATACCCAATCTGTACCCTCTTTCTATCTTCTGATAACCTGTGCTCTTTTAGAAAATGGTTTTATTAAGAAATATATACACAAATATAGTTCATCCGCTGTATACAATTAGTGGCTCACAATATTATTACATCGTTGTGTATTCATCACCATGATCAATTTTAGAACATTTGCATCACTCCAGAGGTAGAAATAAAAAGAAAAACTCATACATCACATATTCCTTACCCATTTCTCTCATTGACAACTAGTCCAGTATTTCAATTCAGCCATTATTTTTACCTTACCCCTAATATTTATTTACTTATTCATTATTTTTTACTCATCTCTTCATACCCTTGGTTAAAGGAGCATCAGACACAAAGTTTTCACAATCACACCATCACATTCTAAACGCTATACACTTACACATTCATCTTCAAAAATAAAAGCTACTGGAACACAGTTCAACAGTCATGTACTTCCCTTTAGCTACTCCAATACAATGTAAACTAAAAACGTATATCTATTGAATGCATAAGAGTAATTTCCAGGATAACCTCTCAAATCTCTTTGGAATCTCTCAACCACTGAAAGTTTTATTTGTTCTCATTTCTCTCCTGCCCCTTTTGGTCAAGTAGGCTTTCTCAACCCCATGATACCAAGCCCTGTCTCAGCATTTGGAGTTCTGATCCACATTGACAGGGAGATTTACACCCCTAGGAGTCATGTCCCATATATGGTGGAGGGCAGTAAATTCACCCTCTGAATTGGTTTAGAAAGATAAGCCACATCAGAAAAAAAAATGTAGTTCTCTGGGGGTGACTTTTATGTATCATTATAAGTAGGCTTCACCTCTGAATGAATAAGTTTCACAAGGCCAAATCCCATGACTGAAGCCTCAGCCTATTGAATTAGTTTTCTCCACTGCTTACAAGAATGTTAGGAATTCCCCAAGTGAAGAAGTTTACTATTTCCTTCATTCTCCTTTGCCTCCCAAGGAGACTTTGAAATACATTTCTAAAATAACATTTTTTGTTGAAAAATATTCAGTTAAATACAGTCCATACATGGCATGCAATGGCTCACAATATCATCACATAGTTTTCATCACTATGATCATTTTTAGAACATTTGTATCATTCCATAAAAAGTAAGTAAAAGAAAAACTCATGTATCTCATAACTGTTTCCCCTCCCTCTCATTGACTACTGGTATTTCAGTCTACCCAATTTTTTACCATTTATCACCTCCAATTATTTGTTTATTTATATCCTTATTTATTTACTCATCTGTCCATACTCTGGAGAAAAGGAGCATAAGAGAAAGGGATTTAACAATCAGGGTTATTTGTCAGTGTATTAGGCAGTGTTCTCTAGAACAGAAGAACCAACAGGAGATATTTCTAAAGAAGAGATTAACAAAGGTGTCTCATGCAACTGTCAAAATGGAAGAGTCCAAAATCTCTAGGGCAGGCTGTGAAGCTTTCAGGTCTGATGATGTTTCTGAATGAACTCCATAGGAGAGGCTCACTGGCTGAAGCAGCAGTGAATAAGTCTCTCACTTTCCAAAAAAGTTTTCAACTGATTGGGTTTTCTCATTGTTGAGTGAAATGCCTGTTTGTCACAGATGTAACCAACCTCAGATGGAATCAACTCACTGATGATTTTATACATCAGCCTTCTGGTTTATCAACTAGCCATGACCTGACCCTTGAACAGCAGTCAGGTCAGTGCCTGCCTGACCAGACATCTGTGCATCATCACTTGGCCAAGTTGACACCAGAACCTAACCATCATAGTGAACCTATTGTAAACTTGGCAGCTATGCACATCATATTGAAGCATGATTAATTTCCAAATAGAACAAAATAACAGACATGCTTTGCCTAAAAAAATCAACTATTTGGCATACAACCAGAAATGCACTACATCTCTCAGAAATAGGGTGCACATCCTTAGACAAAATTCATACATTTTTTAAAAAATTTTTAATTTTTTTTTATTTTTACGTGGACAGGCACCAGGAATCGAACCCGGGTCCTCTGGCATGGCAGACAAGTATTCTTGCCGCTGAGCCACCGTGGTCCAAAATTCATTCATTTAAGAAAAGTATTTTTATTGAGAAATTTCCACACACACCAGTGTATACATGGTGTACAAACAGGCTCACAATATCATGACAGTTGTGTATTCATCATGATCACTTTTAGAATATTTGCCTCACTCTAGAAAGAAATAAAAAAGAAAAGAGAAATATCTCCTACATACCACAACCCTAACCCCTCTCTCTCATTGACCTCAGGTATTTCACTGTACCCAATTTTTTACCCCTTGGCCCCCTAACATGTTTTTATTCTTAATGCATATTCATTTACTTATCTGTTCATACCCTGCATAAAATTTGCATAAAGCACAAAGTTGTCACAATCACACAGTCACATTGTAAAAGCTATGTCATTATATTATCATCATCAAAAATAAAGGCTATTAGAACACAGCTCTACCAGTTTCAGGTACTTCCTTCCAGCCACACCAATGCACCATAAAATAAAAAGGGATATCTATATAATACATAATAATAACCTCCAGGATAAACTCTGAAGTCTCTTTGAAATCCTTCAGCCACTGAAACTTTATTTTGTCTCATTTCTCTATTCACCCTCAAGAAGGCTTTCTCAGTCCCATAATGTTGGATCATGGCTCGTTACAGAAGTCCTGGCCTACATCGTCAGGGAGATTTACACACCTGGGAGTCATGTATCACTTAGAGGGGAGGAGAATGAATTCACATGCCAAATTGACTTAGAGAGAGAAGTCACATCTGAGCAACAAAAGAGGTTCTCTGTGGGTGAATTTTAGACATAATTATAAGTAGACCTTGCTTCTACTTTGCAGGAATAAGTTTAATAGGGTAGGAACTCAAGTTTCCAGGCTCACTGTATTGGAATTTTTGTTCTCACTGCTTGTAAGAATACTCAGGAATTCTCCTGATGGAGAAATTGAATATTTCCTCCTTTCTGTCCAATCCCTCAAGGGGACTTTGCATATATATTTTAGCTTCTTCCCAGATGACTCTTGGGTGGTGTAAGTAGTTCAGTGGTAGAATTCTTGTGTGCCAGCCAGGAGACCTAGGTTCAATTCCAGGACCCTGTGCTTCACCCCCCCCCAAAATAAACGCCTCTTTTTTTGTCCAGAAAACTCCAGAATTTATCAAGACATCACACTAACTTTTACAAACTAACAAGTTCTCACACCTATTTAATGTACCATGCAATTATGGTGTTCATATATATTAACCACACAAGTTAAATTAAATAGCATGCCTTTGAAAACATATATATTTTTAACTTTTGTTATTGTATAGTATAACATATATACAATGCAAAGAAATAAAAGAACAATAGTTTTCAAAGCACTCTTCAACAGTTACAGGACAGATCCCAGAGTTTGGTGTGGGTTACCATATGATCCTCTCATATTTTTCCTTCTAGATGCTCCAGAATATAGGAGGAAAGAGGGTTTAAATATTCTTTTATCATCACAATCGACTTTTTCCTTTTTTGTGTGTGAAAAATAACATATATACAAAATGCTACAAATTTCAAAGCACAGCACCACAATTAGTTGTAGAACACATTTCAGAGTTTAACATGAGTTTTAATTTCACAATTTTAGGTTTTTACTTCTAGCTGCTCTAAAATACTGGAGACTAAAAGAGATATCAATTTAATGATTCAGCATTCATATTCATTTGTTAAATGTTATCTTTCCTGTCTAACTCCACCATCAACTTTGATCTTCCCGTCCTTCTTTTTAGGAGTGTTTTGGCTATAGAAATTCTAAATTTTTCAAATTGGAAGGGTCTGCCACTAATATTGGGTAGGGAGATAGAACTATCTGATGTTCTGGAGAGGCTGGGCTAGGTTTCAAGACTTATCTGGACCAGGGACCCATCTGGAGGTTGTAGGTTTCTGGAAAGTTACTCTAGTGTATGGAACCCTTGGGGAATCTTATATGTTGCCTTAGGTGTTCCTTAGGATTTGCTGGAATGTTCCTGGTTGAGGGTTGGCAGGTTATGATAGGTAGCAAGGTCTAACTGAATCTTGCTAAGAGCAACCTCCAGAGTAGCCTTTCGATTCTATTTGAACTCTCTCTGCCACTGATACTTTATTAATTACACTTTTCCCCCCATTTGATCAGGATAAATTGTTGATCCCATGGTTTCAGGTCTGGATTCACCCCTAGGAATTATTTTCCACATTGCCAGGGAGACTTTCAACCCTGAATGTCATGTCCCATATAGGGGGGAAGGTTTCACTTGCAGAGTTGGGGTTAGAGAGACTGAGGCCACATCTAAACAACAGAAGAGGGTCTTCAGAAGTAACTCTTAGGCATGTCCCTAGGTAGTCTAAGCTTCTCCACTACCTACATAAGCATCACAGGAGTGAGCCTCCTGATCAGGGGCAAGACCAATTGATTTGTGCATCCCTAAAGTTTGACACAGTATCAGGGAATTCCCTAATGGTAATGTTTAATAGTTTCATATTTTTCTCCCATCCCTCCGGGAACTTTGCCAATATTTGTTGATTATTTGCTTAATAAACTCTAGGATGTATCCAGGCATTACAATAATCTATACAGAATTAGAGGGTGCCTTTCTTATTCTGGGTTTTCTGGGTTTCAGTTGTTCAAATGAACTATACAGGTAGGTTGAATTCAATTATGCACTACAGAAAATTTCAGTTCCAGACCAAATAAACCTTTCTTCCATTGCTCTCAAAGAGTTTGTGTGGTTCTAAAATATAGACACTGTCTTCCTTATCCCTATGTTCTGAATTACTTTAACTCCAATTTGTTCGGCCTTGTTCTTATCTCTAAATACCACGTTATGTATATAAAACAGCCTCTCAAAATCCAGAAATAGTAATCACCTGGACTTCATTTGTCTGCTTTAAAAGCTTGTAATCTCAGACCCTATTTTCTTATAAGCATTTTCTAAAGGGGACTACACTATTCTTGTTCTTTTATTTCTGGCTTATTTTGTCTCACCAAATGTCCCATATGCACATTCACATCATTGCATGCCTCATGACTTTGTTTCCTTTTTGTAGCAGCACACCATTCATAAGTATACACATTGTTTGCCAATCTACTTGTCCACCAATGCATCCTTCAGCCACCTGCATTCATCAGGCATCATGTAGAGGGCCCAAAGTCCATAGTTCATGAACATTTTCAATTTTAGATAATTTCATTATTCCAAAGAGAAAGAAAACCAATACACACCCTTGACAAATAGAAAATCTAAACCTTCTATTAAATTTTCTCCCTCATCCCATTATTTACTTCTGCTGTTGCTGTGGTAGTGCTGATGGTTTCCTTCTGAACATAGCACATAGCATGCAATAGCAGTCTTCTCCCTGTACCCTAGACTTAAACACTTTTTTATTTTGCATGGGCAGGTATGGGGAATCGAACCTGGGTCTCTAGCATGACAGGTGAGAACACTACCTGCTGAATGACTGTGACCCACCCTTAAACATTCTTTATACAACAATCATATCTTTGAAGTAATACTTGCAAGAATTCATATTTATAGTGTTAAACAGTGGGGCACATAGGTCTATACAACCACTTACAATCTTGTTCATCTTCAATATGGTAATATTACTTACAGACCCACTAGAGAACCACCTTCACTCCTATCTATTCCCTTACATTGAAGTTCAACCTCATTAGGTAATGTTTCACCAATCTCTAGCTTCTATGTATCTATATCTAAGTCCCCTATATCCTGTGTTATAAGCCTCTGATTATACCTCTATGCTGGTCATAATAGTAGAACCATATATCATCTATCTTTTGGTGTCTGGCTAACTTCACTCAGAATTATGTCCTCAAGTCTCATCCATCTTGTCATGTGCCTCAGGATGTCATTTTGTCTTACTACTGCATAATATTCCATCATATGTGTATACCACATTCTGTTGATCCACTCATCTGTTGTTGGATATTTTGTTTGTTTACATCTCTGGCGATTTTGAATAATGCTTCTATGAACATCAGTGTGCAAATGCCTGTTTGTGTTATTGCTTTCAGCTTTTCTGAGTATATACCAAGTAGTGCTATTTCTGGGTCATAGGGCAACTCAATATTTAGTTTCCTAAGGGAGTGCCAAACAGTCTTCCATAGTGATTGCACCATTATACATTACCATAAGCAGTGCATAAGCGTCCCAGTTTCTCTGCATCCACTCCAACATTTACAGATTCCTGTTTATTCAATAGCAGCCATTCTTTTTTGTTATTGTTGTTCTTTTTATTTTATTTTATTTATTAAACATACCAACGTACAAACACATTCTTACCATGTGATCATTCCATTTTTTTAATTTATTTTATTTCTTAAACATATTAACATGCAAACACAAACATTCTTACCATATGATCATTCCATTCTACATATATATTCAGTAATTCACAATGTCATCACATAGTTGCATATTCATCACCAGGACCACTTCTTAGAACATTTGTACCAACCCAGAAAAACAAAAGAAAAAAAAACAGAAAAAAATTCATTCATACCATAACCATTACCCCTCCCTTTCATTGATCACTAGCATTTCAATCTACTAAATTTATTTTAACATTTGTTCCCCCTATTATTTATTTATTTTTGATCCATATGCTTAATTCATCTGTTGATAAGATAGATAAAAGGAGCATCAGACACAAGGTTTTCACAATCACACAGTCACATTGTGAAAGTTATATCATTGTACAATCATCTTTTTAAAAAACAGCTACTGGAACACAGCTGTACATTTTCAGGCACTTCCTTCCAGCCTCTCCGTTAAACCTTAACTAAAAAGATGATATCTGTATTATGCATAAGAATAACCTCCAGGATAATCTCTCAAATCTGTTTGGAGTCTCTCAACCATTGACATTTTATTTTTTCTCATTTCACTGTTCCCTTTTTCAGTCCAGAAGATTTTCTCAATCTCTTGATGCTGAGTCCCAGCTCATTCAAAGACTTCTGTCCCACGTTGTCAGGAAGGACCAAACACCTGGGAATCATGTCCCACATAGAGCAGGGAAGGGTATTGAGTTTGCTTGTCATGTTGGCTGAGAGAGAAAGGCCACATTTGAGCACCAAAAGAGGTTCTCCTGGGGGTGACTCTTAGACCTAATTTTAAGTAGGCTTAGCCTATTGTGGTTAAGTTTCATATGAAAAAACCCCAAGGTTGGGGGCTCAACCTATTGCTTTGATTGTCCCCACTGCTTGTGAGAATATCACTAATTCTCCACTTGGGGAAGTTGAATTTTCCCTCTTTATTGCCATTTCCTCAAGGAGACTTTGCAAATACTTTTTTATTCACTTTTAAAATCACTCTCAGATTTATTGGGGCATCACTCTGGACAAACCTACAAAATCTCATGACCTACTCAAGGTTCCATGTACTTATGGTGTTCAATTAAGCTGTCCACATAAGTTATATAAGGAAATGCACTAGTCAAAATTTAAATTTGGTACTAAATAAACATTTTTTGCTTTAGTCTCACAAACAAGTTACAGTTTTAAATATTAATTACCATATATTTTCAAAACCCTGCAGTATTGACATTCCTTTGTTCTTCCACATCAAAAACATTTTTAAATATGTACATTTAGTCACTATCATTGTACACTCTAGGCATCCCTAAATTATACCCCTTCAGTCTTATCATCTATCTTTCCTTCTTATTTCATTTGTGCCCCCAGGCCTCCTCGCTCTATCACTCTCACATTCAGCCTCATCCGGTGTTCTAATGTTAGTACATTCCTATTAGGAAGTATTGTGTTATCAATTTCTGAACTTTTAAAACCAGTCCTGTTGCACAGTCTGTATCTGTTCAGTTTCAATTAACCAATATCTACCCTATTTCTCTCTCCTGATGACTTCTGTTCTTAACTGAAATTCTCCAAGTTCATTCATAAATGTTAGTACATATCGATGAGACCATACAGTATTTGTCCTTTTGTTTCTGGATAATTTCACTCAGCAAAATGTCCTTAAGGTCCATCTATGTTGTTACATATTTCATAACTTTATTCTGTCTTACAGCTGCATAATATTCCTTCATATGTATATACCACACCTTGTTTAGCCACCCTTCTGTTGATGGACATCTTGGCTGTTTCCATCTATTCACAATTGTAAATAGTGCTACTATAAACGTTGGTGTACAAATGTCTATTTACTTCCTTACCCTTATGTCCTCTGAGGAGATACCTAGGAATGATCTTGATGAGTCATATGGCAACTCTATACTTCTTGAGGAACTGCCAAACTGCCTTCCACAGTGGTTATGCCATTTGACATTCCCACCAACAGTGGATAAGTGTGTCTCTTTTTCCACATCCTCCCCAGCACTTGTCGTTTTCTGTTTTATTGATAATGGCCATTCTGCTGAGTGTGAGATGATATCTCATTGTGGTTTTGATTTGCATTTCCCTAATAGCCAGGGAGGTTGAGCATCTTTTCATGTGCCTTTTGGCCATTTGTATTTCCTCTTTGAAGAAGTGTCTGTTCAAGTCTTTTGCCCATTTTGTAATTGCATTGTCTGTCTTTTTTTAGTTGAGTTGAACAATCTCTTTATATTTTCTGGATAATAGACCTTTATCTGATATATTGTTTCCAAATTTTATCTCCCATTGTGTAGGCTGGTTTTTAAATTTCTTGACAAAGTTCTTTGATGCACAAAAGTGTTTAATTTTGAGGAGTTCCCATTTAATATTTCTTTCTTCAATGGTCATGCTTTGGGTTTATGGTCTAGGAAACTGCTTCCTACTGTAAGACTCATAAGATATTTCCTTACATTTTCTTCTAAAAGTTTTATGGTCTTAGATCTAATATTTAGGTCTTTGAACCATTTTTGTTAATTTCTGTATAAGGAATGAGATATGGATCCTATCTCATTCTTTTGCCTGTGTATGCCCAGTTCTCTGGGCACCATTTATTGAAGAAACTGTTCTGTCCCAGGTGAGTTGGCTTGACAGCCTTATCAAAGATCAATTGTCCATAGATGAGAGGGTCTATATCTGAACACTCTATTTGATTCCATTGATCAGTATATCTATCTTTATGCCAGTACCATGATGTTTTGGCCACTGTTTCTTCATAATACATCTTAAAGTCAGGTAGCGTGCGACCTCCAACTTCATTTTTCTTTCTCGGGATACTTTTGACAATTTGGCACACCCTGCCATTCCAGATAAATTTGGTTATTGGTTTTTCTATTTCTGAAAAGTAAGTTTTTGAGATTTTAATTGGTATTTCATTGAATCAGTAAATCAATTTAGGTAGAATTGACATCTTAACTATATTGTGTCTTCCAATCCATGAACACAGTATGCCTTTACATTTATTTTGTTCTTCTGTGACTTCTTTTAGCAAATTTCTTGTAGTTTTCTTTGTATAGATATTTTGTATCTTTAGTTAAATTTATTTTTAAACATTTTATTCTTTTGGTTGCAATTGTAAATGGTATTTTTTTTCTTGATTTCTCCCCCCAGATTTCTCATTACTAGTGTATAAAACACTACAGATTTTTGAATGTTGATCTTGTAACCGGTCACTTTGCTGTACTTATTTATTAGCTCTAGTAGTTTTACTATGAATTTTTGGGGGTTCTCGACTTATATTATCATATCATCTTCAAACAGTGAGAGTTTTCCTTCTTCCTTTCCAATTATTTGCCTTGTATTTCCTTTTCCTATCTAATTGCTCTAGCTAGAACTTCCAACACAATGTTGAAAAACAATGGTGATAGTGGACATCCTTGTCTTGTTCCTGATCTCAGGGGGAAAGTTTTCAGTTTTTCACCATTGAGGATGATGTTAGCTGTGGGGTTTTCATATATTCCCTTTATCGTATTGAGGACGTTCCCTTCTATTCCTATCCTTTGAAGTGTTTTCAACCGGAAAGGATGTTGAATTTTGTCAAATGCCTTTTCTGTATCAATTCAGATGATCATGTGGTTCTTCTGCTTTGATTTGTTGATATGGTATATTACATTAATCGATTTTCTTATGTTGAACCATCCTTGCATACCTTGGATGAATCTTAATTGGTCATGGTATATAATTCTTTTAATATGGTCTTGGATTCGATTTGCAAGAATTTTGTTGAGAATTTTTGTGTCTATATTTATTAGAGAGACTGCACTGTAATTTTCTTTTCTTGTAATATCTTTGTCTTTCTATGGTATGAGGGTGATGATGGCTTTGTAGAATGAGTTAGTTTTCTCTCCTCTTAGATTTTTTTGAAGAATTTTGAGCAGGACTGCTACTAATTCTTTCTGGAATGTTTGGTAGAATTCACATGTGAGACCTGGGCCTGGATATTTTGGGGGGAGAGCTATTTTGGGGGGTAGTTTATTAATGTGTAATTCAATTTCTTTACTTGTGATTTGTTTGTTGAGATCATCTATTTGTTCTTCTGTCATGTTCGTTGTTTATGCCTTTTTAGGAAGTTGTCCATTTCATCTACATTGTCTAGCTTTTTAGCGTAAAGTTGGTCATAGTATCCTCTTATTACCTCTTTTATTTCTGCATGGTCAGGGGTTATGTCTCCTCTTCCACTTCTGATTTTGTTTGTATCCTCTATTTTTTTTTGTCTACCTCACTAAGGTTCCATCAATCTTATTGATTTTCTCATAGAGCCAACTTCTGGTTTTGTCAATTTTCTCCATTGTTTTCATGTCCTCAATTTCATTTATTTCTGATCTAATCTTTATTATTTCTTTCCTTTTTCTTGTTTTGGCATTAGAGTGCTTTTCTTTCTCTAGTTTTTCCTACTGGACAGTTAATTCCTAAATTTTGCTCTTTCTTCTTTTTTGATATAGGCAGTTAGGGCAATGAATTTCTCTCAGCACTGCCTTTGCTCCATTCCATAAATTTTGATTTGTTTTTTTATTTTTATTTGCCTCGAGATATTTACTGATTTCCCTTGTAATTTCTTGTTTGACTCACTGGTTGTTTCAAAGTGTGTTATTGAGTGTCCATATATTTGTGAATTTTCTGGCACTCTGCCTATTATTGATTTCCAGTTTCATTCTTTTATGATCTGAGAACATGTTTTGTATGATTTCAATCTTTTTAAATTTATTAAGACTTGCTTTGTGTCCCAGCATATGGTCTATCCTTGAGAATCATCCATGAGCACTTGAGAAAAAGGGGTATCCTGCTGTTATGAGGTGTAATGTTCTAAAAATATCGGTTAAATCTAGCTAATTTATTGTATTCTTCAAATTCTCTGTTTCTATATTGATCCTCTGTCTAGATGTTCTGTCTATTGATGAGAGTGTGGAATTGAAGTCTCCAACTATAATGGTATTTCTGTCTATTTCTCTTTTCAGTGTTTGCCTTACATATTTTGGAACATTCTTGTTCTGTGCATAAATATTTATGATTGTTATGTCTTCTTGTTGAATTGTTCCTTTTTAATACACAGTGTCCTTCTTTGTTTTAACTTTTTTACATTTGAAGTCTAATATGTAGGATATTAGTATAGCAATTCCTGCTCTTTTCTGATCATTATTTGCTTGGAATATCTTTTCCCAAACTTTCACTTTCAACGTATGCTTATCCTTGGGTCTAAGATACATTTCCTGTACACAGCACATAGATAGGTCCTGTTTTCTAATCCTTTCTGCTGGTGTATGTCTTTTGATTGGGGAGTTTAATCCATTAAATGTTAGTGTTATTAATGTATGGGTAGTACTTTATTCAGCCATTTTGCCTTTGGATTTTATATGTCTGTGCTGGTTCAAAATGATTTATGTACCCTAGAAAAGCCGTGTTTTAATCCTAATCCCATTTTGTAATGCTAATGGTATTTTTCTGGTTTTCTTCTAATCTGTATTCAGTATTGTATGTTTGACACTAATTAGATAATCTCCCTGGAGATGTGGTTTAATCAAGAGTGGTTGTTAAATTGGATTAAGTGGAGGCATGTCTCCACCCATTTGGTTGGGTCTTAATTCGTTTCTGAAGTCCTATAAAAGAGGAAATCTTTTGGAAAATGGGAGATTCAGAGAGAGCAGAGAAGAACAACATAGCCACGAGAAGCAGGGTCTACCAGCCAGTGACCTTTGGTGATGAAGAAGGAAAATGTCTCCCTGGGAGCTTCATGAAACAGGAAACCAGGAGAAGAAGCTAGCAGATGATGCCATGTTCACCAAGTGCCCTTCCAGATGAGAGAGGAACCCTGACTGTGTTCACCATGTGCCTTTCCAGATGACAGAGAGACCCTGACTGTGTTCACCATGTACCTTCTCACTTAAGAGAGAAACCTTGAACTTCACTGGCCTACTTGAACCAAGGTATCTTTCCCTGGATGCCTTAGATTGGATATTTCTTTATAGTTGCTTTAATTGGGGCATTTTCTCAGCCTTAGAACTGTAAACTAGCAACTGATTAAATTCTCCCTTTTAAAAGTCATTCTGTCTCTGGTATATTACATTCTGGCAGCTAGCAAACTGGAACAATGTCATATACAATTTTTCTCCTTCTTACCTTTACTGATAGTCTTCATTTCTATACTATTCTCCACACCTCTCTCTCCTTTTTTTTCTTGTCTATCTCTTGTGCTACCTTTAGTATTACTTGAAGATCCAGTCTCATGGTCATAAATTCTCTTAGTGATTTTTTGTCTGAAAATGTTTTAATTTTGTCCTCATTTTTGAAGGACTATTTTGCTGGATACAAGAATTCTTGGCTGCCAGTTTTCTCTTTTAGTAACTTAATACATCATCCCACTCTCTTGTCAACCCTATTATTTCTGCTGAGAAATCTTCTCGTAGTCTTATTTGCCTTCCTTTATATGTGATGGATTTCTTTTCTCTTGCTACTTACAAGATTCCCTCTCTTTGGCATTAGACCTCTGATCAGTTAGTGTCTTGAGGTACATCTATTTGTATTATTCTGTTTGGGGTATGTTGCAGTTTTTGGATATGTAATTTTAAGTCTTTTATAAGAGTTGGGAAATTTTTCAACTTATATGTGAGACTAAAGAAAAAAATGTTTCTTTGGTACAAAATTTATATTTTGACTAGTGCATTTCTTAATATAAGTTATGTAGATGGTTTGGTTGAACACCATAAGTACATGGAACCTTGGGTAAAACATGAGATTTTGTTGTTTTGTCCACAGCGATGCCCTGATGAATCCCAGAGTGATTTGATCAGTGAGTGGAAAAGTATTTGCAAAGTCCCCTTCAGGGAATGGTGAGAATGGGGGAAATTTCAACCTCCCCAGTTGAGTTCTTGATATTCTCACAAGCAGTGTGGACAACCAAAGCTATAGGCCAAGCCCCCAGTCTTGGGGTTTGTTCATATGAAACTTAATCCCACAAAGGACAGGTCAAGCCTACTTAAAATTGGGCCTAAGAATTACCACCAAGAGAGCCTCTTTTATTGCTCAGATGTGGTCTCTCTCTCCAGCCAACACAACAAGCAATCTCACCACCCTCCCCCTGTCTACATGGGACATGACTCCCAGGAGTGTGGATCTTCCTGGTAACGTGGGACAGAAATCTTAGAATGAGCTGAGACTTAGCATCAAGGGATTGAGAAAACCTTTTCGACCAAAAGGGGGAAGAGTGAAATGAGACAAAGTGTCAATGGCTGAAGGATTCCAAACAGAGTCTAGAGGTTATCCTGGAGGTTATTCTTACACATTAAGTAGATATCACCTTGTCATTCAAGATGTATGGAGAGGCTGGAGGGAACTGCCTGAAAATGTAGAGCTGTGTTCCAGTAGCCATGTTTCTTGGGGATGATTGAATAATGATATAGCTGTCACAATGTGACTATGTGATTGTGAAAACCTTGTGTCTGATGCTCCTTTTATCTATCTTGTCAACAGACGAGTAGAACATATGGAATAAAGATGAATTATAGGGGGAACAAATGTTAAAATAAATTTAGATTGAAATTCTGATGATCAATGAAGGGGAGGGGTGGGGGATATGGTATATACGAATTTTTTCCTGTTTTCTTTTTATTTCTTTTTCTGAATAGATGCAAATGTTCCAAGAAGTGATCATGATGATGAATATGCAATTATGTGATTATATTGTGAATTACTGATTATATATGTAGAATGGAATGATCAAAAGTTATGAATGTTGGCGTTTGGTTTTTTTTTTGACTTTTAAAAAAAAATTAAAAATTAATTAAAAAATCAATTTCAGAGCAGGACTCCCATTCCTTGGGTTTGCTAATCAAGGGCTTAATTTGGTATGTTGCTTTGTGTACCTTTAGGTCCTATGTGCCCCCTCCTTTCCTTCAGGGCCCAGATGCTTCCAAGTATTATGTACTATCTGATCCAAAAAAACCTCTGTTTTATTTGTTTCTTCGTTTTCCATCAGCCCTATCCCCTCTGCACCAAGGCAAAACTCAACAACCTCAGCTTTTACTCGAGGTTCAGCTAAGCTGGGGTCCTATTTTTTGTAGTCAGAATTTTAAGATTAATCCCACAATTGGAGCTTGGTTGCACTCAGCCCCTGTTGTTGGTAAAACTTCTTTTCTATAGCCTCTGAGAAGCAGCCTTTTGGGTAGGGGTGCTGGCTCCATGGCTTGGGGAACTCACGGTTCTGGGTGGCTCACAGACTGTCCAGCTTGTCCATACTGGAGAATGCTGTGTGTCTGGTCATTGATGTCTCCCCAGCAGTAGAGGAAATATTTTGGAAATGCATGGACTGGCATGTCAAAATTTGAACTTCATTGAGAAGGGTTATGGAGTTTTAAGAAGTCTTAAATGCTATTTTTTCAAGGAGTAAGTTACTCCAGAAAGAAACCACCAATATACTTCCAGCTGAGTATGGTTTACCCACCAGCATTCTATGAAAGCTCTTGATAATAATTAAGGACTTCATATTTCATAATATCAATATTCACTGTAAATCATTATTTATTTTTATCACTCAACCCCACCTCACTCTTTACAGTGTCCATTGTCTCCTTGGTGATGCTAATATGCTTCAACCTCAACAGCCTCTATATCCCACTATTTCTGCCTAGGGTATTAGCTTTTACATTCTTAAGGTCAAGAGCAGGTGAGCACATAATCCCTTTTTTATGGACATTCACCAAAGAAGCAACAGGTGGTCCTACATCTAAAATGAAATGTGGAAGCAAAGAAAGGAGCCCAATTGGGTCTTAAAGGCTGCCATCACCAGTAAAGTTGAATACAGCAAAAAAAATCACAACTAAAATATTCTCTGAGACTTTCTCAATAACTCTCCTAGTGGTTTATTCTTCCACCCATCTATTTTTCTGGATCTTTTTCTGAATGTCAACCCAAGGCCCCTTTACATCCTTGGGCCACAGGATGGTCAGGGTCTATCCCTGAATATTTCCTTACTTAATCCCTTAACTTTTGTAGGTAAGCAGAGGGAGTTTTGTTTAAATTCATTCCTTAAAATATGTAATCCCCAAGAAGATTTTGCTGAAAAAAAGGCATCTTTAGTTTAACCAAGAATCCCTTGTGTCTCTTTAATTATCCAACCTCTCCTTGGCTCAGCTACTTGTCTAAATAATCAGAATGAGGACATATTTTCTGCTACCTTTAATAATGTCAAAAGTATTGCTCAGAAGTAGTAGGTCCTGTCAGGAGACACCATAAGCTTCCTGGGAGTCCAGTTCCTGCACTAGCACTTTCATGAAGACTGAACTCCTGCAGGAAAATGCTCCCACATCAAGATAGTTTTATTTACCCATTTGCTTCACTCTTATTAGTAAGTCTGCAATTCCTGCATTTGGTGAAGGGATTTGTTATAGAGAAATCCAGACTCTACATCAAGTGGTCACACACCACTTTGAGATAGTTCTATTGAACCAATGGGAGAAAACTAGAAAATTACCAGAATACCAGCAGCTCTGGATAGCTACTTCAAGCCCATTTTAAGGACTAAAAATTATGGGATAGTTTAAACTGTCTTTTCCTTGAGACACCTCAAAGGCTTTATTTAAGTTCTGTGATTTTGGTATAGTCAATTTTATCCCCTGTATAATGAAGCCTTAACGATCTCACTCTACCCATTGAGTCTTGTCTGGGTTCCTTTGTTTTGGCACTATCTCAATTCATCTGATTCCAGCAGGGGAAAGGGAACCTCAGATTGGAACTCCCCACTTGCATACTGCCAGCTCATTAGAATTCATTGGGACTTAAGTCATTGCCTTAAGTATTAAGGGAATACTTAATAGCCTTTCTTTTACCTTGGTCTGCACAGAGTGGCCTTGTCGCTGTGAGGAAGATTTTCCCCTTTTCTCATTTGCAATCAGTGGATCTGTGTGTCTGATCTGGGGTCCTTCTGGCTCCCCATGGCAGAGTCTGAGACCACTAAATCAATGTGATGTACCTTCCTTTCATCCTGCCCAGGGATGCCCCTCTGAAGCCTTAGATCCCAGATGGGTTCCCAAATTAACAGAAAGAATACTGTAGCTGAAGGAGAACAAGTGCTCATCTGATTGTGGAGAGGAAAAGAATTTATTCATGATCTTACAAGAATGGGCACCTAACTGAAAAATGGTGACTGGCATGCCAAACGATAGAAAACAAAAACAGCTAAAGCTGTGCTTAACTCACAGACCCTCCCCTGTTTCTCCACTGATTGGATTCTCCAGAATTTACAGCCTATCCAGATAATCAAACTAATTTGAGCTTCCTGATGAAGGTTCCCCCTTTGATTGTATTTTATAGTTTTAAAGACGCTGTCCATTAAGGATTTGGTGCCAATTCTAAGTTTGCATCAGAGGCCCTCTCCTTTCCCAGCCTTTGTCACCTTTTGTGAAAGTGAAACTTAGTTTGATTCTCACAAGTCAACATTGCAAGGTGTTGAAAATGGGATGGTATACGGGAAATAATACAATCAAAGCAAGCTAGTGTCTATAGTCCACAGTAACATTGTAATATGCTTCCACTGACTGTAACTATGGTGTTATGAGAACTAAACATCATCAAATGGGGGATATGGAGAGGGTCATGGATTCTTTGCAAAAGAAAAGGAAATTTCTTCATATAGATTATGATGGCAAAGGCATGACTATTTATTTAGGTTGGATTTCATGATATCTGAATAAATCTCTTTAAAAATGAACAGAGAGAAACAAGTGCAAGAGAAAATGTGGAGAAAGAGATGCACATATTCACTACTGGCAGGAAAGCTGAGGGATACAGCCCCCCTGGAAGACAGTGTGGTTGTTCCACAGGAGGCCAGGTATAGGGTTATCATAAGATCCTGCAGCACTCATTGTTAAGTATGTAACTGGAAGAACTGAGAGTGGGGCAGGAAGGGACATTTATACACTGATATTTATGGCAGAAGTGTTCACAATTCACAATGGATGGAGGTGGCCTAAGGGTACAACAACTGAGGAATGGAAGGGGGAAGGGTGGTGTGTATATACAAAGGACTACTGAGCAGCTGCAAGAAGGAATGAAGTTGTGAGGCAACCTTGAGGAATATATGTTGAATAAAATGTCAGAAACAAGAAGACAAATATTATCATGCCTCCCCATTAGGAAGGAATAACTATAATACACAAACTAAGTGAACTGAAGTCAAGAGAATAGGTTTGAGCCTATTGTAAGATTGTAAACTCCTACAGCAGTGATGAACAGGAGATATCTGTAAATGTGAGATTAATAAAGGTGTCTCACACAATCATTGGAATGGAAGAGTTCAAAATCCATATGGCAGGCTATGAGACTGTTGGATCTGATGAAGGGTCTAGATGAAATTCACAGAAGAGATTCATTGGCTGAAGAAGCAGCAGCAAGAGAGTCTCTCTTCTTCCTTAAAATCCCTCAATGGATTGGATTATCTCATCATGGGAGACATGCGTTAGTTGATCTCAGAGGTAATCAGACACAGATACAATCAAATGACTGAAGATTTAATCAATCAGCCACAAAATACTCTTGCAGCGGTGGTCACACTAGTGTTTCCCTCACCAGACAACTGGGCATAAAAATTTGGTCAAGTTAACACCAGAACCTAACCATCACACCATACATTTTCAACACCTTGCAATGTTCACATTCATTTGTTCACCTTCATGCAAATAAGTTTTATTATTTGTACATTTAATCACCATCATCTTTTACTCTGGGAATTCCGAAGTTATGCCATCTCAGTCGTTGCTCTCTATCTTTACTTTTGGTTTCATACATGCCTCCAGACTTTCTCCCTTAATCTTACACTCATTCAGCTTCATTCAGTGTACTTATAATATTATTATATTATGCTGCAATCAGGTAGTACTGTGCTATACTTTTCTGAATTTTATGATCATTCCTGTTGCACAATCTATATTTGTTCAGCAACAAATACCCAATCTTTACCATATTTCTGTCTCTACATAACCTTTGTTCTTCAACACTCAAAGTTTACTCATTAATGTTTGTTCATGTTAGTGAGGCCATACAGTATTTATTCTTCTGTTTTTAATTTCACTCAGCATATCTTTAAGGATCATCTATACTGTTATATGCTTCATTATTTTATTCTGTCTTAGAGCAGCATGATATTTCATAATATGTTTATTACTGTAGCCTGCATAGCCACTAATTCAATGATGGATATCTGGGCTGTTTCAATCTCTTGGCAATCATAAATAACATGGCTATAAACATTGATGTGCAAGTATCCATTTGTTTCCTTGCCTTCCGTTCCTCTGAATATATAACTAGTAATGGGATTTCTGGATCATACAGTAATTCTATATTTAGCTTCCTGCATAACCAACAAATTGCCTACAAGAACAGTTGTAATATTTTACATTCCCACCAACAGTGGATGTGTTCCTCTTTCTTAACATCTTCTTTAGCACTTGTTTTATGTTTTTCTTTTGATAATGTCTATTCTAATGTGTCTCAAATGATATCTTATTTTGGTTTTAATTTGCATTTCCTTAATAGCCAGTGAAGTTGACTACTTTTATGTGCCTTTTAACCATTTTTTTAAATTAACTTGTCTTTTATTTATGATACATAACCACATACAAACATATTCTTATCATATGATCATTCTGTTCTTGTTATATAATCAATAACTCACACTATCATCACATACTTGTATATTCATCATCATGATCATTTCTTAGAACATCTGCATTGATTCAGAAAAGAAATAAAAAGAAAACAGAAAAAAAATCATACATACCATACCCCTTACCACTCCCCTTCACCAATCACCAGCATTTCAATCTACTAAATTTATTTTAACATTTGTTTCCCCTATTATTCATTTATTTTTTATTTATTAATTTAAAAAATTAACAACAAAAAACATTAACATATCATTCAATTCTACATATATAATCAGTAATTCTTAATATCATCACATAGTTGCATATTCATCATTTCTTAGAACATTTGCATCGATTTAGAAAAAGAAATAAAAAGACAACAGAAAAAGAAATAAAACAATAACAGAAAGAAAAAAGATTATACATACCATACCCCTTATCCCTCACTTTCTTTTATCACAGCATTTCAAACTAAATTTATTTTAACATTTGTTCCCCCATTATTTACTTTTATTCCATATGTTCTACTCATCTGTTGATATGGTAGATAAAAGGAGCATCAGACACAAGGTTTTCACAATCACACAGTCACATAGACAGGGAGAGGGTGGTGAGACTGCTCGTCATGTTGGCTGAAGAGAGAGGCCACATCTGAGCAACAAAAGAGGCTCTCTTGGGGGTGACAGGCCTAAATTTTAAGTAGACTTGACCTATCCTTTGTGGGGTTAAGTTTCATATGAATAAACCCCAAAACTGGGGGCTCAGCCTATAGCTTTGGTTGGCCACACTGCTTGTGAGAATATCAAGAATTCAACTTGGGGAAGTTGAATTTATCCCCACTCTCACCATTCCTCAAAGGGGGCTTTGCAAATACTTTTCCACTCACTGATCGAATCACTCTGGGATTCATCAGGGCATCACTCTGGACAAACCAACAAAATCTCATGTCCTACCTGAGGTTCCAAGTACTTATGGCATTCAATCAAACTATCTGCATAAGTTATATTAGGAAATACACTAGTCAAAATATAAATTTTGTAACAATAAAACATGTTTTTTGCTTTAGTCTCACACATAAGGTGACATTTTAAAATATTAATTGTCATCTATTTTCAGCACCCTACAATAATGACATTCCTTTGTTCTTCCTCATGCAAAAACATTATTAAAATTGTACCTTGTACATTTCACTATTGTTATACACTCTAAACATTCCTAGATTATACCATCTCGGTCTTTAACATCTATCTTTCTTTCTGATTTCATTTATGTCCCCAGCCCTCCTCCCTCTGTCATTCTCACATGCAGCTTCATTCAGTGTTTTAACATAATTGTGTTACAGTTAGGTAGTATTGTGCTGTCCATTTCTGAATTTTTGTATCCAGTCCTGTTGCACAGTCTGTATCGCTTTAGCTTCAATTACCCAATATCTTACCCTATTTCTATCTCCTGATGGTCTCTGTTACCAATGAAATATTCCAAGTTTATTCATTAATGTCAGTTCATATCATGAGACCATACAGTATTTGTTCTTCAGTTTTTGGCTAGTCTCACTCAGCATAATGTTCTTAAGGTCCATCCATGTTGTTATATACTTCATAAGTTTAATCTGTCTTAAAGCTGAATAATATTCCATTGTATGTATGTACCACAGTTTGTTTAGCCACTCATCTGTTGATGGACATTTTTGGCTGTTTCCATCTCTTTGCAATTGTAAATAATGCTGCTATAAACATTGGTGTGCAAATGTCCGTTTGTGTCTTTGTCCTTGTGTTCTCTGAGTAGATACCTAGCAGTGGTATTGCTGGGTCATATGGCAATTCTATATTCAGCATTTTGAGGAACTGCCAAACTGCTTTCCAAAGTGGTTACACCATTTGACATTCCCACCAACAGTGAATAAGTGTGCCTCTTTCTTCACATCCTCTCCAGCACTTGTCATTTTATGTTTTGTTGATAATGGCCGTTCTGGTGAGTGTGAGATGATATCTCATTGTGGTTTTGATTTGCATTTCTCTAATGGCAAGGGACGTTGAACATCTCTTCATGTGCCTTTTGGCCATTTGTATTTCCTCTTCTGAGAAGTGTCTGTTCAGGTCTTTTTCCCATTTTGTAATTGGATTGGCTGTCTTTCTGTTGTTGAGTTGAACAATCTCTTTATGAATTCTGGATACTAGACCTTTATCTGATATGTCATTTCCAAATATTGTCTCCCATTGTGTAGGCTGTATTTTTACTTTCTTGATGAAGTTCTTTCATTCACAGAAGTGTCTAATTTTGAGGAGTTCCCATTGATTTCTTTCTTTCTTCAGTGATCTTGCTTTAGGTGTGAGCTCTATAAAACTGCCTCCAATTACAAGATTTATAAGATATTTCCCTACATTTTCCTCTAACTGTTTTATGGTCTTAGACCTAATGTTTAGAGATTTGATCCATTTTGAGTTAACTTTTGTATATGGTGTGTGATACGGGTCCTCTTTCATTCTTTTGCATATGGATATCCAGTTCTATAGGCACCATTTATTGAAGAAACTGTTCTGTCCCAGGTGAGTTGGCTTGACTGCCTTATCAAAGATCAAATGTCCATACATGTGAGGTTCTATATCTGAACACTCTATTTGATTCCATTGGTCAATATATCTATCTTTATGCCAGTACCATGCAGTTTTGACCACTGTGGCTTCATAATATGCCTTAAAGTCAGGCAGCGTGAGACCTCCAGCTTCGTTTTTTTCCTCAAGATACTTTTAGCAATTCGGGGCACCCTGCCCTTCCAGATAAATTTGCTTATTGGTTTTTCTATTCCTGAAAAATAAGTTGTTGGGGTTTTGATTGGTATTGCATTGATTCTGTAAATCAGTTTAGGTGGAATTGACATCTTAACTATATTTAGTTTTCCAATCCATGAACACGGTATGCCCTTCCATCTATTTAGGTCTTCTGTGATTTCTTTTAACAGTTTCTTGTAGTTTTTCTTTGTATAGGTCTTTTGTCTCTTTAGTTAAATTTATTCCTAAATATTTTATTCTTTTAGTTGCAATTGTAAATGGAATTTGTTTCTTGATTTCCCCCTCAGATTGTTCATTAGTAGTGTATAGAAACACTACAGATTTTTGAGTGTTGATCTTGTAACCTGCCACTTTGCTGTACTCATTTATTAGCTCTAGCAGTTTTGCTGTGGATTTTTCAGGGTTTTCAACATATAGTATCATATCATCTGAAAACAGTGATAGTTTTACTTCTTCATTTCCAATTTTGATGCCTTGTATTTCTTTTTCTTGTCTAATTGCTCTGGATAGAACTTCCAACACAATGTTGAATAACCATGGTAATAGTGGACATCCTTGTCTTGTTCCTGATCTTAAGGGAAAAGTTTTCAGTTTTTCCCTATTGAGGATGATATTAGCTGTGGGTTTTTCATATATTCCCTTTATCATTTTAAGGAAGTTCCTTTGTATTCCTATGCTTTCAAGTGTTTTCAACAGGAAAGGATGTTGAATTTTGTCAAATGCCTTCTCTGCATTGATTGAGATGATCATGTGTTTTGATTTTTCTGCTTTGATTTGTTGATATGGTGTCTTACATTAATTGATTTTCTTATGTTGAACTATCCTTGCATACCTGGGATGAATCCTACTTGGTCATGATGTATAATTCTTCTAGTGTGTTGCTGGGTTCAATTTGCTAGAATTTTGTTGAGGATTTTTGCATCTATATTCCTTAGAATATAATATTTGTCTGTAGTTTTCTTTTTTTGTAATAGCTTTGTCTGGTTTTGGTATGAGGGTGATGTTGGCTTCATAGAACGAATTAGGTAGCTTTCCCTCCACTTCAATTTTTTGAAGAGTTTGAGCAGAATTGGTACTAATTCTTTCTGGAATGTTTGGTAGAATTCACATGAGAAACCATCTGTTGCTAGACTTTTCTTTTTGGGAAGGTTTTTAATGACTGATTCATTCTTTACTTGTGATTGGTTTGTTGAGATCATCTATTTCTTCTCGAGTCAAAGTTGGTTGTTCATGCTTTCCTAGAAAGTTGTCCATTTCATCTACATTGTCGTGTTTATTAGCATAAAGTTGTGCATAATATCCTGTCATTACTTCTTTTATTTCTGTGGGGTCAGTGGTTATGTCTCCTCTTCCATTTCTGATCTTATTTATTTGCATCCTCTCTCTTCTTCTTTTTGTCAATCTTGCTAAGTGCCCATCAATCCGATTGATTTTCTCATAGAACCAGCTTCTGGTTTTGTTGATTTTCTTGATTGTTTTAATGTTCTCAATTTCATTTATTTCTGCTCTAATCTTTGTTATTTCTTTCCTTTTGCTTGCTTTGGGGTTAGTTTGCTGTTCTTTCTCCAGTTCTTCCAAGTGAACAGTTAATTCCTGTATTTTTTCTCTTTCTTTTTTTTGCTATAGGCATTTAGTGCAATAAATTTCCCTCTTAGTACTGCCTTTGCTGCGTCCCATAAGATTTGATATGTTGTGTTTTCATTTTCATTCGCCTCTAGGTATTTACTTATTTCTCTTGCAATTTCTTCTTTGACCCACTTGTTGTTTAAGAGTGTGTTGTTGAGCCTCCATGTATTTGTGAATTTTCTGGCACTCTACCTATTATTGGTTTCCAACTTCATTCCTTTATGATCCGAGAAAGTATTGTGTATGATTTCAATCTTTTTAAATTTGTTAAGACTTGCTTTGCGACCCAGCATATGGTCTATCTTTGAGAATGATCCATGAGCACTTGAGAAAAAGGTGTATCCTGCTGTTGTGGGGTATAATGTCCTATAAATGTCTGTTAAGTCTAGTTCATTTATTGTAATATTCAAATTCTGTTTCTTTACTGATCCTCTGTCTAGATGTTCTGTCCATTGATGAGAGTGGGGGAATTGAAGTCTCCAACTATTATGGTAGATATGTCTATTTCCCTTTTCAGTGTTTGCAGTGTTTGCCTCATGTATTTTGGGGCATTCTAGTTCGGTGCATATGTATTTATGATTGTTATGTCTTCATGTTGAATTGTTCTTTTTATTACTACATAGTATCCTTCTTTGTCTCTTTTAACTGTTTTATATTTGAAGTCTCCTTTGTTGAATATTAGTGTAGCTACTCCTGCTTTTTTCTGGTTGTTATTTGCATGAAATATTTTTTCCCAACCTTTCACTTTCAACCTATGTTTATCTTTGGGTCTAAGATGTGTTTCCTGTAGACAGCATATAGAAGGATCCTGTTTTTAAAACCATTCTGCTGGTCTATGCCTTTCAATTGGGGAGTTCAATCCATTAATGTTTAGTGTTATTACTGTATGGGTAGTACTTTCTTCTACCGTTTTGGCTTTTGGATTTTATATGTCATATCTAATTTTCCTTCTTTCTACACTCTTCTCCACACCTCTTTCTTATGTGTTTTTGTATCTGTCTCTAGTGTTCCCTTTAGTATTTCTTGCAGAGCTGGTCTCTTGGTCATAAATTCTCTCAGTGATTTTTTGTCTAAAAATGTTTTAATTTCTCCCTCATTTTTGAAGGACAATTTTGCTGGGTATAGAATTCTTGGTTGACAGTTTTTCTCTTTTGGTAATTTAAATATATCATCCCACTGTCTTCTCACCTCCATGGTTTCTGCTGAGAACTCTACACATTGTCTTATTGGGTTTCCCTTCTATGTGATGGATTGCTTTTCTCTTGCTGCTTTCAAGATCCTCTCTTTCTCTTTGACCTCTGACATTCTGACTAGTAAGTGTCTTGGAGAATGTCTATTTGGATCTATTTTCTTTGGGTTGTGCTGCACTTCTTGGATCTGTAATTTTAGGTCTTTCATAAGAGTTGGGAAATTTTCAGTGATAATTTCTTCCATTGGTTTTTCTCCTCCTTTTCCCTTCTCTTCTCCTTCTGGGACACCCACAACCCGTATATTTGTGCACTTCACATTATCATTCAATTCTCTGAGTTCCTGCTCATATTTTTCCATTTTTTCCCCTATAGTTTCTGTTTCTTGTTGGATTTCAGATGTTCCATCTTCCAGTTCCCTAATCCTAACCTCTGTCTCTTGAAATCTACCATTGTAGGTTTCCATTGTTTTTTTCATGTCTTCTACCTTGCCTTTCATTCTCATAAGTTCTGTGATTTGTTTTTTCAGACTTTCCATTTCTTCTTTTTGTTCATTCCTGGCCTTCTTCATATCCTCCCTCAATTCATTGATTTGGTTTTTGATGAGGTTTTCCATGTCTGTTCATATATTCTGAATTAATTGTTTCAGCTCCTGTATCTAATTTGGACTATTGGTTTGTTCCTTTGACTGGGCCATATGTTCAATTTTCCTGGTGTGATTTGTTATTTTTTTCTGGCGTCTAGACATTTAATTACCTTAATTAGTTTATTCTGGAGATTGCTTTCACTTCTCTTACCTAGGATTTTCTTGCTAGGTGAATTTGTTGTCTATTTGTTCTTTGACCTTCAGTTCAGCTTTTTCTGGACCTCTAGCTTAGGTTTTGTTTAACAGAGGATATTTTTTCAGTTCTTGTTTTCTTGTTTCTTGCCCTGCTTGTATGGTGCTTTTACCCTCCCCACCCTTAGGAGGGTCTACGTAGGTATTATAGACTCCAGCCGAGTTTTCCTGGACTAAACTGGCCTCCTATCAGGGGGAAGAAGTCACCTGAGTCAGTTTTCCCTGAGGGTGAGGCTCAGCAGGTTAAAAGACTTTCCTGTGAAATCTCTGGGCTCTGTTTTTCTTATCCTGCCCAGTGTGTCGTGCTTGTCTGCCTGTGGGTTCCACCAGCAAATGATGTTGCCACACCTTTAACTTTGGCAGACTCTTCCTGCTGGGTATGTGGTGGAGACAGAGGAGAGGTTGTAGACTGGTTTTAATGGCTTCAAATTGCCTAGCCCTGGGGTCTGAATTCCTTGAGGAAGGGATTCCACCTGAGCTGGGCTTCACCACTCCCCTGGGGAAGGCACAGGCTCCAGACAAGCCCCCAAAAGAGCTCACTTCTGCCTATGCCTGGGGCAGTTGCAGCCTGAGAAGTCCCGCTGCTGACTCCAGAGGCAGTCAAGCCTCCGTGGAATCACAGTCACCAAAAACCTCTGTTTCCTCCCTTTTCCGCTTTTTCCATTAGCACAGAGAGTGACCTCCACCTTGACCAGCTTCACCTGAGCTATGGGTGTATTTTTAGTAGTCAGAATTTGTTAATTAATTCCACAATAGGCATTTAATTGTGCTCAGTCCCTGCTGCTGTTAAATTTCGTTCCCTTTCCCCCTTGGAAGCAGCCTGTAGGGGAAGGGTGTCAGCCACCATGGTGTGGGGAACTCACAGTTCTGGGGAGGCTCACAGCTGGCCCAGCTGGTACAGACTGGGGTACACTGTGTGTTCAGTCACTGACGTGGCTCCAGGAGCTGTTCTGTACTGTTTCTGGTTATTTAGTAGTTGTTCTGGAGGATGAACTAAAATGCAAACATTGCTAAGCCACCATCTTGGCCACACCCTTGCCTTGTAAGCATTGGTATTTCCTCTTCTGAGGATGTCTTTTCATTTCTTTTGCCCATGTTTCAATTGGATTATTGCCTTTTTTGTTGTTTAGTTGAAGAATCTCTCTATATTCTGGATTCTAAGCCCTTGTCTGTTATGTGGTTTCCAAACATTTTCTCCCATTGTGTAGGCTGTCTTTTTGCTTTCCTGACAAATTATATTGATGCACACAAGTGTTTGATTTTGAGTAGATCCAATTTGTCTATTTCTTTATTCAGTGCATGTCAGTTTGCTAGCTGCCAGAGTGCAATATACCAGAAAGAGAATGGCTTTTAAAAGGGGAATTTAACAAGTTGTTAGTTTGCAGTTCTAAGGCTGAGAAAGTGTCCCAATTAAAGTGAGTCTATAGATATGTCCAATCTAAGGCATCCAGGAAAAGATACCTCAGTTCCAGAAGGCCCTTGAAGTTCAGGGTATTTCTCTCAAGAAAGATGACACCTAGCAAACACAATCAGGGTTTCTCTTTCATCTGGAAAGGCGCATAGTGAACATGGCATCATCTGCTACCTATTTCTCCTGGCTTCCTGTTTCATGAAGCTACCTAGAAGACATTTTCCTTCTTCATCTCCAAAGATCACTGGCTGGTGGACTCTACTTCTCATGGCTGTGTTGTTTCCTCTCTCAGAATCTCCTGCTTTCTCCAAAATGTTTCCTTTTTTATAGGATTCCTGTAAACTAATCAAGGCCCACTAAATGGGTGGAGACACACCCCCATCTAATCCAGTTTAACAACCACTCTTGATTCAATCACATCTCCAGGAAGATGATGTAATTACAGTTTCAAAAGTCCAATGCTGAATAGGGATTAGAAGAAATGGCTGCTTTACAAAATGGGATTAGGATTAAAACATGGCTTTTCTAGGGTACAGGCATCTTTCCAAACCAGCACAGTGCCTACGCTTTGGGTGTAAGGTTTAGCAAATCACTCCCTATTTCAAGATTTATAGAATGTTTCCCTCCATTTTCTTCTAAAAGTTCTATGGTCTTAACTCTAATGTTTAGGTCTTTGAACTAATTTTGAATTAATTTTTATATAGGGTGTGTGATGTGGATCCTCTTTAATTCTTTTGCATAAGAAGATCCAGTTCTCCAAGCTCCATTTATTGAAGAGTCTGCTCTTTCCTAGATAATTTGGCTTGACCACCTTATAAAAGATCCATTGTCTATAGATGAGAGGGTCTATTTCTGAACACTCTATTCGCTTCCATTAGTCAGTATATCTATTTATATGTCAGTACTATGGTGTTTTGACCATTGTAGCTTAATAATGTGCTTTAAGGTCAGGTAGTGTGAGACTTCCCAGTTCATTTTCCTTTCTCGAAAAATGTTTAGCTGTTGATGGTGTCATGCCTTTGCAAATAAATTTGATCACTGGTTTTTCTGTTTCTGCAATGTAAGTTTTGGGGATTTTAATTGGTATTGCATTGAATCTATAAATCAATTTGCATAGAATTGACATCTTAACTGTATTTAGAATTCCAATCCATGAAGATGGTGTATATTTCCCTTTAGTGAGGTTTTCCATGATTTCTTTTAGCAATTTCTTGTAGCTTTCTGTGTATAGGTCTTTTGTATCCTTAGCTTATTTTTTCCTAAATAATTTTTTCTTTTGGTTGCTATTGGAAATGGAAATTTTTCCCTTGATTTCCTTCTCAGATTTCTCATCACTAGTGTACAGAAATACTATTGATTTTTGGGTGTTGATCTTGTGCCTTGACACTTTGTTGTACACTTTTATTAGCTCTAGTAGCTTTGCTGTAGATTTTGGGGGGATTTTTGACATATAGTTTCGTATCATTTGCAAACAGTGAGAGTTTAACTTCTTCCTTTCCAATTTGGATGCCTTTTATTTCTTTTTCTTTTCTAACTGGCTGGAACTTTCAACACAATGTTGAATAACAATGGTGACAGTGGGTATCCTTGACTTCTTCCTTATCTTAGAGGGAGAGCTTTCTGTCTTTCCCCACTGAGGATGATGTTAACTGTGGGTTTTTTTATATTCCATTCATCATAGTGAGGAAGATCCCTACTATTCCAATCCTTTATAGTGTTTTCACCAAGAAAGGATGTTGAATTTTGTCAAATGCCTTTTCTGCATCAACCAATACGATCATGTGTTTTTCTGCTTTGATTTGTTGATAAGGTGTATTAAATTAATTGACTTTCTTATGTTCAACAGACTTGTACATCTGGAATAAATCCCATTTTTTCATGGGGTAAAATTCTTTTAATGTGCTGTTGTACTTGATTTGCAAATGTTTTCTTGAGGATTTTTTCATCTGTATGCATTAAGAAGATTGGTCTGTAACTCTTTCCTTAGTAGTAACTTTGTCTGGTTTTGTTATTATGGTGATTGTTCTAGTTTGTTAGCTGACAGAACACCAGAAACAGAACAGCTTTTTAAAAATGGAATTTATTAAGTTGCTAGTTTAGAATTCTAGGGCCATGGAAATGTCAAATTAAATCACATCCATAAAAATGTCCAAAGAAAGGCACCAACAAGAGGTTACTTTCATTCAAGAAAGGCCAATGAAGTTCAGGGTTTCTCTCTCCACTGGAAAGGCACATGGCCAACATGGTGATGTCTGCTAACTTCCTCTCCAGGCCTCTTGCTTCATGAAGCTCCCCTGGGGGTCTTCTCCTTCTTCATCTCCAAAGATCACTGGTTGGTAGACTCTGGTGGCTATTGTGGGTCTCAAAAAAGGACTCTTTCCAACATGCTTCCTCTTTTAAAAGTTTCCAGTAAACTAATCAAGACCCACACGGACTTGCTGGGGTCACATCTCCCTCTAACGAAAGATTAGCACCCACATTTGTGTGAGTCACATCTCTGTGGTGATAACCTAATCAAGTCTCCAACCAAAAATACTGAGTAGGGATTAAAAGAAACAGCTGTTACCACAAGATTGGATCAGGATTAAACATAGCTCTTTCAGGGTATGTAAATCTTTTCATACTGGCACAGTAATGTTGGCTTCACAGAATGAGTAAGGTATCCTTTCCTCCTCCTCAATTTTTTGAAGAGTTAGGGCAGGATTAATACTAATTCTTTCTTGAATGCATGGTAAAATTAACATGTGAAGCCATCTGGCCCTGGGATTTTCTTTTGGGGGAGCTTCTTGATGACTGATCTAATTTCTTGCCATTGCTTTGTTGAGGTTGTCTATTGCTTTTGGTGTCAATGTTGGTTGTCCAACTTCTAGGAAGTTTTCCATTTCATCTACATTGTCTAGTTTATTATCATACTGTTGCTCATAGTATCCTCCCATTACTTTCTGTATTTCTGTGAGTGAGGTCAGTGGTTATGTCTCCTCTTCCATCTCTGGTTTTATTTATTTGCATCATCTCCCTTTTTGTCAATTTAGCTAATGGTCGATTAATTTTAGTCATTTTCTCAAAGAACCAAGTTCTAGTCTTCTTGTGTTTCTCTATTGTTTTCATGTCTATAATTTCATTTTTCTATAATCTTTGTTATTTCTTCCCTTTCATTTGCTTTAGGCTAGTTTTCTATTTTTATCTACTTCTTCCAAGTGAGCTGTTAATTCCTTGATTTTTGCACTTTTTTCTTTTTTAATATATGTACTTAAGGGAATACGTTTCCCTCATAGCACCACCTTTGCTGCATCC